>NW_024059085.1:0-15000 GCF_016432855.1 Salvelinus namaycush | reverse complement strand
CTGGTTGTGTTATAGTCTTCCTGGTTTTGTTATAGTCTTCCTGGTTGTGTAATAGTCTTCCTGGTTGTGTAATAGTCTTCCTGGTTGTGTAATAGTCTTCCTGGTTGTGTAATAGTCTTCCTGGTTGTGTTATAGTCTTCCTGGTTGTGTTATAGTCTTCCTGGTTGTGTTATAGTCTTCCTGGTTGTGTAATAGTCTTCCTGGTTGTGTTATAGTCTTCCTGGTTGTGTAATAGTCTTCCTGGTTGTGTTATAGTCTTCCTGGTTGTGTAATAATCTTCCTGGTTGTGTTATAGTCTTCCTGGTTGTGTAATAGTCTTCCTGGTTGTGTTATAGTCTTCCTGGTTGTGTTATAGTCTTCCTGGTTGTGTTATAGTCTTCCTGGTTGTGTTATATTCTTCCTGGTTGTGTAATAGTCTTCCTGGTTGTGTTATAGTCTTCCTGGTTGTGTTATAGTCTTCCTGGTTGTGTTATAGTCTTCCTGGTTGTGTTATAGTCTTCCTGGTTGTGTTATAGTCTTCCTGGTTGTGTAATAGTCTTCCTGGTTGTGTTATAGTCTTCCTGGTTGTGTAATAGTCTTCCTGGTTGTGTTATAGTCTTTCTGGTTGTGTTATAGTCTTCCTGGTTGTGTAATAGTCTTCCTGGTTGTGTTATAGTCTTCCTGGTTGTGTTATAGTCTTCCTGGTTGTGTTATAGTCTTCCTGGTTGTGTAATAGTCTTCCTGGTTGTGTTATAGTCTTCCTGGTTGTGTTATAGTCTTCCTGGTTGTGTAATAGTCTTCCTGGTTGTGTTATAGTCTTCCTGGTTGTGTAATAGTCTTCCTGGTTGTGTAAAAGTCTTCCTGGTTGTGTTATAGTCTTCCTGGTTGTGTTATAGTCTTCCTGGTTGTGTTATAGTCTTCCTGGTTGTGTAATAGTCATGGTACTCGTCGTGATTTTGATTAATCAGATCTCTGCACAAACCACCAAACTCACGTACACTCTTAGCTGGAACACTGGTATCAGTCTTTCTTGTGAGTGATGTTTTGCTTGGTGTGTGGCACGTTATTTGAGCTGAGACGGGGTTAAATGTATTGTCAATCGGGAGACAGGGTCAAATCAGCTTGTACATGATGTTATTGCCACTGCTTGGATCATGAGTGTGATGGAATGCTGGTGCATAGTGAGGTGAGGGGGCAGAGTCCCTACGGTGCATTCAGAAAGTATTCAGACCCCCTGACTTTTTCCACATTTTGATACGTTACAGACTTTTTCTAAAATTGATTAAATCGTTCCCCATCAATCTACACACAATACCCCATAATGACATAGCAAAAACAGGTTTCTAGAAATTGATGCAAATATATTCAAAATAAAAAACTGAAATATCACATTTACATAAGTATTCAGACGCTTTACTCAGTACTTTGTTGAAGCATAGCTGTACCCCTCCCTCTAGGGGCAGTGTCCCTATATCTCCCTCTAGGGGCAGTGTCCCTATATCTCCCTCTAGGGGCAGTGTCTCTATATATCCCTCTAGGGGCAGTGTCCCTATATCTCCCTCTAGGGGCAGTGTCCCTATATCTCCCTCTAGGGGCATTGTCCCTATATCTCCCTCTAGGGGCAGTGTCCCTATATCTCCCTCTAGGGGCAGTGTCCCTATATCTCCCTCTAGGGGCAGTGTCCCTATATCTCCCTCTAGGGGCAGTGTCCCTATATCTCCCTCTAGGGGCAGTGTCCCTATATCTCCCTCTAGGGGCAGTGTCCCTATATCTCCCTCTAGGGGCAGTGTCTCTATATCTCCCTCTAGGGGCAGTGTCCCTATATCTCCCTCTATGGACAGTGTCCCTATATCTCCCTCTAGGGGCAGTGTCCCTATATCTCCCTCTAGGGGCAGTGTCCCTATATCTCCCTCTAGGGGCAGTGTCCCTATATCTCCCTCTAGGGGCAGTGTCCATGTATCTCCCTCTAGGGGCAGTGTCCCTGTATCTCCCTCTAGGGGCAGTGTCCATGTATCTCCCTCTAGGGGCAGTGTCCATGTATCTCCCTCTAGGGGCAGTGTCCCTATATCTCCCTCTAGGGGCAGTGTCCCTATATCTCCCTCTAGGGGCAGTGTCCCTATATCTCCCTCTAGGGGCAGTGTCCCTATATCTCCCTCTAGGGGCAGTGTCCATGTATCTCCCTCTAGGGGCAGTGTCCATGTATCTCCCTCTAGGGGCAGTGTCCATATATCTCCCTCTAGGGGCAGTGTCCCTATATCTATCTCCCTCTAGGGGCAGTGTCCATGTATCTCCCTCTAGGGGCAGTGTCCATATATCTCCCTCTAGGGGCAGTGTCCATATATCTCCCTCTAGGGTGCAGAGTCCCCTTCTCTTCTCCTTCTTCCTGCCGTGTCTCTCCTGTCCCCCTCAGAGGGCTCTCCTGCCCAGGTCCCTAACCTGTCTCCCTCTCCCTGTCCACTAACCATGTCTCTCTCCCCTCCTCAGAGCCCTCCCCGGCCGCGGACCTTGGTCCTACCTTGGGTTTGAAGAAGTCCAGTTCTCTGGAGAGTCTGCAGACGGCCATGTCAGAGGTCAGGAAGAATGAGCCCCTCCCCTTTCACAGGCCACGCCCCCACATGGTCAGGGGGAGGGGCTGCAACGAGAGCTTCAGAGCGGCCATTGACAAATCCTACGACGGACCAGCTGATGAAGATGATGGTAAGATATCAGAGATAGAGAGAGAGACACACACACACACACACACACTCCATCTCGCTCACCAACCCTCTAACCTTCCAACACTTAACGTGTCTTAACGAGTGACGACAGGACACAGAAGACAGGATATGTGTCCACTGTCCACAAAATGAGGGGGGGAGAGAATCTATGGGATAGCTACAAAGAAGTTAAACAATGATGTGTCCTAACATTCAAATCCCAGAATGCAGTATAACTATATTGATTGCAGCTTGACGTCATCAGAGTGCGTAGCTGCGGGAAACACTCGGTTGGTTATTTTAACTAAAACAATAACCAATCTTTGTTTTTTGCGTGGATTTCGCGACGTGGTTATTAGCTTTTAACAGCTAAGACCGTTATTTCTTGTCCTGGAATCCTGCTGAACTGACATGTTAAAGTCTGCTTGAAAGAGCTGTTAGTCCCAGAGGAGTTTTGCTCTGAAACCGTCTTTGTCTGGAGAGGTGAATGAACGGTTCCAGCCCTGTAGGAGCTGTATCTATTACACTTTGTTTTGGTACAAACCGGATCACTCAGAGTTCCAATGCGAGGATTATAGGCTTGAGGTGGCTTCCTTGATCACGCAGGTCGCCAGCCTACGTAAGAAACTGGGGGAAACGCAGAGTGGCATGTCTACCTTTTCTACGCCGGTGGCTGGATTGCGTTCGCACATGTTGGATGCATCTCCGCCTTGTTGTTATCCGACTGGCCGGTGTTGCCCGGAGCTCCCCCATCTGATAGCGGAGTCGAAGGAGCACATCGAGAGGAGCATGGCAATCAACGATGGTCGCATGTCACGAGCCGTGGAAGCCGGAGATAGCGGCCTGCCGCAAAGCAGCCTACACTCCCAACGAGAGGCCCGGCGATGATACAAACAACAAACAGTTTCCCCGCCCTGGAGCCAGATCTTCAGGGAACCTTCGCCCCTGGGGGTGGATCGAGAGGGGCTCCTTTATCTGTCGGAGGCCTGCACCATCCTGTGGAACTAATGGGGATCCATAATAAACCCCAGGAAGAGTAGCTGCTGCCTTGGCAGGAACTAATGGGGATCCATAATAAACCCCAGGAAGAGTAGCTGCTGCCTTGGCAGGAACTAATGGGGATCCATAATAAACCCCAGGAAGAGTAGCTGCTGCCTTGGCAGGAACTAATGGGGATCCATAATAAACCCCAGGAAGAGTAGCTGCTGCCTTGGCAGGAACTAATGGGGATCCATAATAAACCCCAGGAAGAGTAGCTGCTGCCTTGGCAGGAACTAATGGGGATCCATAATAAACCCCAGGAAGAGTAGCTGCTGCCTTGGCAGGAACTAATGGGGATCCATAATAAACCCCAGGAAGAGTAGCTGCTGCCTTGGCAGTAACTAATGGGGATCCATAATAAACCCCAGGAAGAGAAGCTGCTGCCTTGGCAGGAACTAATGGGGATCCATAATAAACCCCAGGAAGAGTAGCTGCTGCCTTGGCAGGAACTAATGGGGATCCATAATAAACCCCAGGAAGAGTAGCTGCTGCCTTGGCAGGAACTAATGGGATCCATAATAAACCCCAGGAAGAGTAGCTGCTGCCTTGGCAGGAACTAATGGGATCCATAATAAACCCCAGGAAGAGTAGCTGCTGCCTTGGCAGGAACTAATGGGGATCCATAATAAACCCCAGGAAGAGTAGCTGCTGCCTTGACAGGAACTAATGGGGTTCATAATAAACCCCAGGAAGAGTAGCTGCTGCCTTGACAGGAACTAATGGGGTTCATAATAAACCCCAGGAAGAGTAGCTGCTGCCTTGGCAGGAACTAATGGGGATCCATAATAAACCCCAGGAAGAGTAGCTACTGCCTTGGCAGGAACTAATGGGATCCATAATAAACCCCAGGAAGAGTAGCTGCTGCCTTGACAGGAAGTAAGGGGGATCCATAATAAACCCCAGGAAGAGTAGCTACTGCCTTGGCAGGAACTAATGGGATCCATAATAAACCCCAGGAAGAGTAGCTGCTGCCTTGACAGGAAGTAAGGGGGATCCATAATAAACCCCAGGAAGAGTAGCTGCTGCCTTGACAGGAAGTAATGGGGATCCATAATAAACCCCAGGAAGAGTAGCTACTGCCTTGGCAGGAACTAATGGGATCCATAATAAACCCCAGGAAGAGTAGCTGCTGCCTTGACAGGAAGTAAGGGGGATCCATAATAAACCCCAGGAAGAGTAGCTGCTGCCTTGGCAGGAACTAATGGGGATCCATAATAAACCCCAGGAAGAGTAGCTGCTGCCTTGGCAGGAACTAATGGAGATCCATAATAAACCCCAGGAAGAGTAGCTGCTGCCTTGGCAGGAACTAATGGGGATCCATAATAAACCCCAGGAAGAGTAGCTGCTGCCTTGGCAGGAACTAATGGGGATCCATAATAAACCCCAGGAAGAGTAGCTGCTACCTTGGCAGGAACTAATGGGATCCATAATAAACCCTAGGAAGAGTAGCTGCTGCCTTGGCAGGAACTAATGGGGATCCATAATAAACCCCAGGAAGAGTAGCTGCTGCCTTGGCAGGAACTAATGGGGATCCATAATAAACCCCAGGAAGAGTAGCTGCTGCCTTGGCAGGAACTAATGGGGATCCATAATACATACAAATACACTGAGGTATGAGTGTATCTCGAATGAACTGCGTCCAAAATATCCATTTTTTTTTTTTTACCGCAGTAATTTTGCAGTGTATCTGCAGTTATTCTTTATTCACTGCATCCACAATTCCACAGTTGACTGCAATTCCTGCACTTTTACTGAAGTTTGAAAACGGCACTATTGTTTTGTAAAGGATGTTTACCAAGGTGACATTGTCCACTGAGCCCCGTTTCATTCTCGAATGAGTCAGAGTTTATCTTATCAAAAAAAAACTATAAACCTGGAGCTAATATTGACATTGTTTCCAGGAACCTAATTCTTCTTCTAATTCTACATCTAACTGAGATGTTTTGTGGTGGTATGTGCACCAAGACATCTTGTTTATGCTGAACCAGCCTCAAAGCAATCCATGTCAAAACGAAAAGCCAGGATACTAACAATACCCGTTCATACACGCAATGCTGAATATTCCCTCTAGATAGCTAGCTAGTGGAGTTGTATATTCCCTCTAGATAGCTAGCTAGTGGAGTTGTATATTCCCTCTAGATAGCTAGCTAGTGGAGTTGTATATTCCCTCTAGATAGCTAGCTAGTGGAGTTGTATATTCCCTCTAGATAGCTAGCTAGTGGAGTTGTATATTCCCTCTAGATAGCTAGCTAGTGGAGTTGTATATTCCCTCTAGATAGCTAGCTAGTGGAGTTGTATATTCCCTCTAGATAGCTAGCTAGTGGAGTTGTATATTCCCTCTAGATAGCTAGCTAGTGGAGTTGTATATTCCCTCTAGATAGCTAGCTAGTGGAGTTGTATATTCCCTCTAGATAGCTAACTAGTGGAGTTGTATATTCCCTCTAGATAGCTAACTAGTGGAGTTGAAGCTAAGGCACAGATTAGAGTTGTACAGCACAGTTGACTGCTCTCTGTGACGTTATCAAGGTTAGCCGGATGTTACAAAGTAGCGAGGAGCAGGGCCAGATACCTGTTGACAAGCTGGTAAACCTTCTACCACTATCTGCCATTCAAAATACATTTAATCAAACTAGCTAGCACTAGGCTGCTAGCTGGAGCAAGGTTGATCGAGCATGGTTTGTCGTAGTAGCCACTGCTTCATAGCTAACAAGAGCGGAGTGATTTTCAGAATTAGCAACTAGCGTTAGGGGGATGAGTAAAATCCCCAACATTTTTTGTTGTTGTTGTAGAGTTCCACCTCCAACAAGACAGATCGGTTCAGGGACGAACATGGCGTAGGAGTGACGCCATCTGATGTGAGACAAAGCCCAAAACCCAACATAAGTAGCAAACTTCCTTGGCCAGTACAACGCTGATCAGAACACTTTTACTACTTCAGACAGACACCAACAGTTGGTCTTCCTTCCCTTGGCAGCCAGTTAAATCCTCACACAAATAATGGCTTCAGTCATTTTATGGGCTGGCGATTGATTTTTCTTCCTTTTTTGAGGGGAATGCAGGGCTGGGATGCTGCAGATGACAGAAAGATATAGAACGAGAGAGAGAGAGAGAGAGAGAGAGAGACTGATAGATGGAGAGAGAGAGACGGATAGGTCGAGAGAGAGACGGATAGATGGAGAGAGAGAGACGGATAGGTCGAGAGAGAGAGACGGATAGATGGAGAGAGAGACTGATAGATGGAGAGAGAGAGATAGATGGAGAGGGAGATGGATAGATGGAGAGAGCTGGATGGATAGATGGAGAGAGACGGAGATGGAGGGGAAGAGCGGGAGGGAGGGAGAGAGATTGAGAGAGAGAGAGAGAGATGGAGGGGAAGAGCGGGAGGGAGGGAGAGATATTGAGAGATGGACTGGCTAGTGACAGGGAGATAAAGATCCTGCTGGCATGTCCATCTGTTACTGGCCAGACGTCCACAGTGAGGCTGAGATGAGACGAGGCTGCAGGGAAAAGAGTGGTGTGAAGTGAATGATCAATGTGGTCCATTATTCACCTCTACCCCCTGTCTCTCTGAGTCTCTATAAGGTCTGTCAGAGGTCTGTCTGGCTGTCACCCTGTCTCTCTGCGTCTCTATAAGGTCTGTCAGAGGTCTGTCTGGCTGTCACCCTGTCTCTCTGCGTCTCTATAAGGTCTGTCAGAGGTCTGTCTGGCTGTCACCCTGTCTCTCTGAGTCTCTATAAGGTCTGTCTGGCTGTCACCATGTCTCTCTGAGTCTCTATAAGGTATGTCAGAGATCTGTCTGGCTGTCACCATGTCTCTCTGAGTCTCTATAAGGTCTGTCAGAGGTCTGTCTGGCTGTCACCATGTCTCTCTGAGTCTCTATAAGGTCTGTCTGGCTGTCACCATGTCTCTCTGAGTCTCTATAAGGTATGTCAGAGATCTTTCTGGCTGTCACCCTGTGTCTATGAGGTCTGGCTGGCTGTCACCCTGTTTCTCTGAGTCTCTATAAGGTCTGTCTGGCTGTCACCCTGTCTCTATGAGTCTCTATAAGGTCTGTCTGGCTGTAACCGTGTCTCTCTGATTCTCTATAAGGTCTGTCTGGCTGTCACCCTGTTTCTCTGAGTCTCTATAAGGTCTGTCTGGCTGTCCCCCTGTCTCTCTGAGTCTCTATAAGGTCTGTCTGGCTGTCACCCTGTTTCTCTGAGTCTCTATAAGGTCTGTCAGAGGTCTTTCTGGCTGTCACCCTGTCTCTCTGAGTCTCTATAAGGTCTGTCTGGCTGTAACCATGTCTCTCTGAGTCTCTATAAGGTCTGTCTGGCTGTCACCATGTCTCTCTGAGTCTCTATAAGGTCTGTCTGGCTGTCACCATGTCTCTCTGAGTCTCTATAAGGTCTGTCTGGCTGTCACCATGTCTCTCTGAGTCTCTATAAGGTCTGTCTGGCTGTAACCATGTCTCTCTGAGTCTCTATAAGGTCTGTCTGGCTGTCACCATGTCTCTCTGAGTCTCTATAAGGTATGTCTGGCTGTCACCATGTCTCTCTGAGTCTCTATAAGGTCTGTCAGAGGTCTTTCTGGCTGTCACCCTGTCTCTCTTGAGTCTCTATAAGGTCTGTCTGGCTGTCACCCTGCCTTTCTGAGTCTCTATAAGGTCTGTCAGAGGTCTGTCTGGCTGTCACCCTGTCTCTCTGAGTCTCTATAAGGTCTGTCAGAGGTCTGTCTGGCTGTCACCCTGTTTCTCTGAGTCTCTATGAGGTCTGTCTGTCTGTCACCCTGTCTCTATGCGGTCTGTCTGGCTGTCACCCTGTCTCTGTGAGGTCTGTCTGGCTTTCATCCTGTCTCTATGAGGTATGTCTGTCTGTCACCCTGTCTCTTTGCGGTCTGTCTGGCTGTCACCTTGTCTCTGTGAGGTCTGTCTGGCTGTCACCCTGTCTCTGTGAGGTCTGTCTGGCTTTCATCCTGTCTCTATGAGGTATGTCTGTCTGTCACCCTGTCTCTTTGCGGTCTGTCTGGCTGTCACCTTGTCTCTGTGAGGTCTGTCTGGCTGTCACCCTGTCTCTGTGAGGTCTGTCTGTCTGTCACCCTGTCTCTGTGAGGTCTGTCTGTCTGTCACCCTGTCTCTTTGAGGTATGTCTGTCTGTCACCCTGTCTCTTTGAGGTATGTCTGTCTGTCACCCTGTCTCTTTGAGGTATGTCTGTCACCATGTCTCTATGCGGTCTGTCTGGCTGTCACCCTGTCTCTGTGAGGTCTGTCTGGCTTTCATCCTGTCTCTGTGAGGTCTGTCTGGCTGTCACCCTGTCTCTGTGAGGTCTGTCTGGCTTTCATCCTGTCTCTATGAGGTATGTCTGTCTGTCACCCTGTCTCTGTGAGGTCTGTCTGTCACCCTGTCTCTGTGAGGTATGTCTGTCTGTCACCCTGTCTCTGTGAGGTCTGTCTGGCTGTCACCCTGTCTCTGTGAGTCTCTGAGGTATGTCTGTCTCATGGTGGGCACGTGTTTCATCCATACCATAGACCACCATGTAACAGAATATTCTATCCATTCTCTTCTCCAACTGGAAAATCAGGTCAGAAGAACTTCTCTCTCTGTCTGTCTGTCTCTCTCTCTCTCTCTCTCTCTCTCTCTCTCTCTCTCTCTCTCTCTCTCTCTCTCTCTCTTTCTTTCTCTGTCATGTGGGAGTTTGTTGCTTGGTGAAATAGCTAGCTTGTTTTTTTTTGAAGCTAAACAGAAGAAGCGTAGCGTCTGAATGAGAGAGATAACTCCATACATTCAGCCCACACTCCCTGGTGAGCAGTCATGTTAAAACACACCATGTTTCATGACAGACAAGCCCCGCTCCTCTGCTGACGTTCTGCCTCTCTCTCTCTCTCTCTCTCTCTCTCTCTCTCTCCTTCTCTCTCTCTCTATCTCTCTCTCTCTCTCTCCCATCTCTCTCTCTCTCTCTCTCTCTCTGTCTCTGTCTCTCTCTCTCCCATCTCTCTCTCTCTCTCTCTGTCTCTGTCTCTCTCTCTCTCTCTCTCTCTCTCTCTCTCCTTCTCTCTCTCTCCTTCTCTCTCTCTCTATCTCTCTCTCTCTCTCTCCCATCTCTCTCTCTCTCTCTCTCTCTCTCTCTCTCTCTCTCTCTCTCTCTCTCTCTCTCTCTCTCTCTCTCTCTCTCTCTCTCTCCTCTCTATATCCCACCCCCCATGGCACACATTCATTCCAACAGAAGTTAGAGTAGTGAATTGATACGGGCACGGATGTCTTTAAAGCTGATATTATTCATTAACACAGTAGATCCACAGAGGACCGTTCAGCGAGAGAGACACTCTAATATGCATTAGAACATGCTTTTTGTTCGACACGCACTGCAGCTCAACGTAAATTAATCCTGAGGACACAAAGCATGGAGAGGAGAAGGGGGGGCTGTACCCTTTACAGTGCTATCTCCTATAACTACTCTGTACCCTTTACAGTGCTATCTCCTATCTCATATCACTACTCTGTACCCTTTACAGTGCTATTTCCTATCTCCTATCACTACGCTGTACCCTTTACAGTGCTATCTCCTATCACTACTCTGTACCCTTTACAGTGCTATCTCCTATCTCCTATCACTACGCTGTACCCTTTACAGTGCTATCTCCTATCTCCTATCACTACTCTGTACCCTTTACAGTGCTATCTCATATCACTACTCTGTACCCTTTACAGTGCTATCTCATATCACTAATATGTACCCTTTACAGTGCTATCCCCTATCACTACTCTGTACCCTTTACAGTGCTATCTCCTATCACTACTATGTACCCTTTACAGTGCTATCTCCTATCTCCTATCACTACTCTGTACCCTTTACAGTGCTATCTCATATCACTAATATGTACCCTTTACAGTGCTATCCCCTATCACTACTATGTACCCTTTACAGTGCTATCTCCTATCACTACTCTGTACCCTTTACAGTGCTATCTCATATCACTAATATGTACCCTTTACAGTGCTATCCCCTATCACTACTCTGTACCCTTTACAGTGCTATCTCCTATCACTACTATGTACCCTTTACAGTGCTATCTCCTATCTCCTATCACTACTCTGTACCCTTTACAGTGCTATCTCATATCACTAATATGTACCCTTTACAGTGCTATCCCCTATCACTACTCTGTACCATTTACAGTGCTATCTCCTATCACTACTCTGTACCCTTTACAGTGTTATCTCCTATCACTACTCTGTACCCTTTACAGTGTTATCTCCTATCACTACTATGTACCCTTTACAGTGCTATCTCATATCACTACTCTGTACCCTTTACAGTGCTATCTCCTATCACTACTATGTACCCTTTACAGTGCTATCTCCTATCACTACTCTGTACCCTTTACAGTGCTATCTCCTATCACTACTATGTACCCTTTACAGTGCTATATCCTATCACTACTATGTACCCTTTACAGTGCTATCTCCTATCACTA
This sequence comes from Salvelinus namaycush, assembly GCF_016432855.1. NCBI lineage: Eukaryota > Metazoa > Chordata > Actinopteri > Salmoniformes > Salmonidae > Salvelinus > Salvelinus namaycush. The sequence continues at coordinate 3,831 of NW_024059085.1, read as the reverse complement.
CTCTGTACCCTTTACAGTGCTATCTCCTATCACTACTATGTACCCTTTACAGTGCTATATCCTATCACTACTATGTACCCTTTACAGTGCTATCTCCTATCACTACTCTGTACCCTTTACAGTGCTATCTCCTATCACTACTATGTGCCCTTTACAGTGCTATCTCCTGTCACTACTCTGTACCCTTTACAGTGCTATCTCCTATCACTACTATGTACCCTTTACAGTGCTATCCCCTATCACTACTCTGTACCCTTTACAGTGCTATCTCCTATCACTACTATGTACCCTTTACAGTGCTATATCCTATCACTACTATGTACCCTTTACAGTGCTATCTCCTATCACTACTCTGTACCCTTTACAGTGCTATCTCCTATCACTACTATGTGCCCTTTACAGTGCTATCTCCTGTCACTACTCTGTACCCTTTACAGTGCTATCTCCTATCACTACTATGTGCCCTTTACAGTGCTATCTCCTGTCACTACTCTGTACCCTTTACAGTGATATCTCGTCACTACGCTGTACCCTTTACAGTAATATGTCCTATCTCCTATCACTACTCTATAAAAATCCAAATCAAATTGTATTTGTCACATGTGCCAAATACAACAGTGAAACGCTTACTTACAAGCCCTTACCCATAATGCAGTTTTCAGAAAATACCAACAATTTTTAACAGAATTAAATTAAATTAAGAGATAATAATAACAAATTAATTGAAGAGCAGCAGTAAATAATAGCGGCGGGGCAATATACAGGAGGTACCGGTACAGAGTCACTATACAGGAGGTACCGGTACAGAGTCACTATACAGGAGGTACCGGTACAGAGTCACTATACAGGAGGTACCGGGACAGAGTCACTATACAGGAGGTACCGGTACAGAGTCACTATACAGGAGGTACCGGTACAGAGTCACTATACAGGAGGTACCGGGACAGAGTCACTATACAGGAGGTACCGGTACAGAGTCACTATACAGGAGGTACCGGTACAGAGTCACTATACAGGAGGTACCGGTACAGAGTCACTATACAGGAGGTACCGAGTCACTATACAGGAGGTACCGGTACAGAGTCACTATACAGGAGGTACCGAGTCACTATACAGGAGGTACCGGTACAGAGTCACTATACAGGAGGTACCGAGTCACTATACAGGAGGTACCGGTACAGAGTCACTATACAGGAGGTACCGAGTCACTATACAGGAGGTACCGGTACAGAGTCACTATACAGGAGGTACCGGGACAGAGTCACTATACAGGAGGTACCGGGACAGAGTCACTATACAGGAGGTACCGGGACAGAGTCACTATACAGGAGGTACCGGTACAGAGTCACTATACAGGAGGTACCGGGACAGAGTCACTATACAGGAGGTACCGGGACAGAGTCACTATACAGGAGGTACCGGGACAGAGTCACTATACAGGAGGTACCGGGACAGAGTCACTATACAGGAGGTACCGGGACAGAGTCACTATACAGGAGGTACAGAGTCACTATACAGGAGGTACAGAGTCACTATACAGGAGGTACCGGGACAGAGTCACTATACAGGAGGTACCGGTACAGAGTCACTATACAGGAGGTACAGAGTCACTATACAGGAGGTACAGAGTCACTATACAGGAGGTACAGAGTCACTATACAGGAGGTACCGGGACAGAGTCACTATACAGGAGGTACAGAGTCACTATACAGGAGGTACCGGGACAGAGTCACTATACAGGAGGTACAGAGTCACTATACAGGAGGTACAGAGTCACTATACAGGAGGTACAGAGTCACTATACAGGAGGTACCGGGACAGAGTCACTATACAGGGAGGTACCGGGTACAGAGTCACTATACAGGAGGTACCGGGACAGAGTCACTATACAGGAGGTACCGGGACAGAGTCACTATACAGGAGGTACCGGGACAGAGTCACTATACAGGATAGGTACCGGTACAGAGTCACTATACAGGAGGTACCGGGACAGAGTCACTATACAGGAGGTACGGACAGAGTCACTATACAGGTAGGTACAGAGTCACTATACAGGAGGTACGAGAGTCACTATACAGGAGGTACCGGGACAGATGTCACTATACAGGAGGTACAGAGGTCACTATACAGGAGGTACAAGAGTCACTATACAGAGGTACAGAGTCACTATACAGGAGGTACGGTACAGAGTCACTATACAGGAAGGTACAGAGTCACTATACAGGATGGTACAGAGTCACTATACAGGAGGTACCGGGACAGAGTCACTATACAGGAGGTACCGGACAGAGTCACTATACAGGATTGGTACCGGTACAGAGTCACTATACAGGAGGTACGGGACAGAGTCACTATACAGGAGGTACCGGTACAGAGTCACTATACAGGAGGTACGGACAGAGTCACTATACAGGAGGTACAGAGTCACTATACAGGAGGTACAGATCACTATACAGGAGGTACAGAGTCACTATACAGGATGTACAGAGTCACTATACAGGGAGGTACAGAGTCACTATACTAGAGGGTACAGAGTCACTATACAGGAGGGTACCGGTACAGAGTCACTATACAGGAGGTACCGGTACAGAGTCACTATACAGGAGTACCGGTAACAGAGTCACTATACAGGAGGTACCGGGACAGAGTCACTATACAGGATGGTACCGGTACAAGAGTCACTATACAGGAGGTACCGGTACAGAGTCACTATACAGGAGGTACGGTACAGAGTCACTATACAGGAGGTACCGGTACAGAGTCACTATACAGGAGGTACCAGGTCCACTATACAGGAGGGTACAGAGTCACTATACAGGAGGTACCGGGTACAGAGTCACTATACAGGAGAGGTACCGGTACAGAGTCACTATACAGGAGGTACAGAGTCACTATGACAGGAGTCACTATACAGGAGGTACGGTACAGAGTCACTATACAGGAGGTACCGGTACAGAGTCACTATACAGGAGGTACCGGTACAGAGTCAACTATACAGGAGGTACCGGTACAGAGTCACTATACAGGAGGTACCGGTACAGAGTCACTATACAGGAGGCACCGGTACAGAGTCACTATACAGGAGGTACAGAGTCACTATACAGGAGGCACCGGTACAGAGTCACTATACAGGAGGTACCGGTACAGAGTCACTATACAGGAGGTACCGGTACAGAGTCACTATACATGAGGTACCGGTACAGAGTCACTATACAGGAGGTACCGGTACATAGTCACTATACAGGAGGTACAGAGTCACTATACAGGAGGTACAGAGTCACTATACAGGAGGCACCGGTACAGAGTCACTATACAGGAGGTACCGGTACATAGTCACTATACAGGAGGTACCGGTACAGAGTCACTATACAGGAGGTACCGGTACAGAGTCACTATACAGGAGGTAACCGGTACAGAGTCACTATACAGGAGGTACAGAGTCACTATACAGGAGGTACCGGTACAGAGTCACTATACAGGAGGTACCGGTACAGAGTCACTATACAGGAGGTACCGGTACAGAGTCACTATACAGGAGGTACCGGTACAGAGTCACTATACAGGAGGTACCGGTACAGAGTCACTATACAGGAGGTACCGGTACAGAGTCACTATACAGGAGTACCGTACAAGAAGTCACTATACAGGAGGACCGGTACAGAGTCACTATACAGGAGGTACCGGTACAGAGTCACTATACAGGAGGTACCGGTACAGAGTCACTATACAGGAGGTACCGGTACAGAGTCACTATACAGGAGGTACCGGTACAGAGTCACTATACAGGAGGTACCGGTACAGAGTCACTATACAGGAGGTACCGGTACAGAG
>NW_024059084.1:0-41438 GCF_016432855.1 Salvelinus namaycush | reverse complement strand
CGCATATGGCAGGGTACTGACTTTCATGTGATCAACATTATTGATACAGTACCAGTCGTCCTGCCGACTCCAATGGTGTTATGTGTTAAACATGTAGAATATGTATGACATTATGTCAGAGCATCATGATCCAGGGATGTGTGTGTGTGTGCGTGTGTCTGTGCGTGTGTCTGTGCGTGTGTCTGTGCGTGCGTCTGTGTGCATGTGAGGACATTTGTCAAGGACAGAATATTCCACCTTCGCAAAGATGACAAAGGGGTGATTATACTAATTAATACAAATTTTAATCCGATTGTGCAAACAGATCCTCAAGGAAGATGGATTCTTTTAATTATGCTATTGGACCAAAAAACAGATCTGGCTAATTAATCTATATGGGCCAAATAATGATGATTCACACTTCTAAAATATATATAATAATCTATTGAGCTCACCGGCAACGAATGAATCTATTATTATGGTGGGAGATTATAATACGGTTTTAAGTACCTCAATGGATCGTAAAAGAAATCACACTACAAACTATCCCCCTCATGCACCTAAGGAGATCACAAATATCATGGATACATTAGAACTAGTGGCTATATGGAGGCTGAAAACCTAGTGAGATATACATGGAGGAGGTTTAATCAAGCTAGCCGTCTTGACTACTTCCTGGTCTTATTCTTGCTGGCATCAAAAGTTTAAAACAGTTTTAATAGGAGAACGAATGCGATCGGACCACCATCGAATTGGCCTCAATATAACTCTTACAGAATTTCCATGTGGACGGGGATATTGGAAATTGAATCAAAGCCTAATGGATGACAATATGTTCTTAACTAAGACATTAGTATATAAACAATTCAGAATCCCCTTATTGTATTGGATGCTTTTGCATGTACTTTTAGAGGCCATTCAATACAATGCCAATACGATTACCATCCAATACAATACAATTAAAACAAAAGCAGTATAGGTCAAAAGAAAATAGACTGACAAAGAAAATGGACGAATTAACAGCGCAGGTAGATGGTAATGGAAACTGTACTATAGAGGAACAAAATAGGTAAGAGGAAAAACAAAAATAATTGGAGGTACTTACTCAACAACGATCAAGTGTAATGTATAAAAATAAAGCTAATTGGATGGATAATTGTGAAAAATGCACAACATGATGTAAAGCTTTCTTTCCTAATAATAATAATGTAAAATATACAAATTTACAGAAAGACCTGTGTGAAGGCCAACTTACAGAAGAGGAACTTTTTGAGGCAATTAAATATTTTCAGTCTGGAAAACCACCAAGTATTGATGGTATACCAGTAGAGGTATATCAGTCCTTTTTTGATGTACACAAAGATCCATTATTATCATGTTTTAATTACTCTTATACAAATGGTAGACTTTCAGGTACTCAACAAGAAGGTTTGATTGTATTACTACTAAAACAGGACTCAGGTGGTAAGTATAAAGATCCAGTCCATTGAAAAATCTGGAGGCCACTTATACTTCACTGTTGTGATGCGAAAATCCTGGCGAAATGCATGAACATAGAATAAAAAAGGTTTTACCAGATATTGTTCATCCTGATCAGACAGTTTTTTTTGCATGGACGATATATTGGAGATAATATATGGCAATTACTTGTAACAATTGAACATCAAAGATACAGTACCAAGCCTGGTCTTCATAGCAGATTTTGAAAAGGCGTTTGATAAAGTATGACTAGAATTTATATATAAATGCCCGGATTACTTTAATTTCAGTGAATCTCTTATACAATGGGTTAAAGTTATGTACAGCAACCCCAGATGTAAAATTGTAAATAATGGTTACTTCTCAGAAAGTATTGAGCTTTAAGAGGAGTAAAACAAGGCTGTCCGTTGTCTCCATATCTATTTATTATGGCCATTGAAACGCTAGCTATTAAAATTAGATCCAACAAGAACTTCAAGGGGATAGAAATCCAGGGGATAAAAACAAAAGTAGCAATGTAGATCCTTGACTCAAGATTTTTCTTTAAGTCCGCAATCTCGATCCCTGCACAGTCTCATTGAAGATCTTGATCACTTTTCTAGCCTCTTTGGACTAAAACCTAATTATGACAAGTGTACCATATTACGTATTGGATCGTAAAAAGACACAGTGTTTACACTACCTTGTAGTTTACCAATAAAATGGGCAGATGGTGAAGCAGACATTCTTGGTATTCACATATCGAAAATATAAAGGAACTTACCACAATCAATTTCAATAGAAAGTTAGCAAAAATAGATGTGCCTATTTATATAATTAAATATGAGTTTTGAGGGCTAAAATTATTCAATATAAAAGCTTTAAACCTCTCACTAAAAGCTTCATTCATACATAAGTTATACTTAAACCCAAAATTGTTCTCCAGTCTGTCACGATCGTCTATAGGAGAGAGAGAGGACCAAGGCGCAGCGCGTGAAAAATACATCTTCTCTTTATTATAAGAAGGAAAAAATGAAACAAAACAACAAACAGACGACCGTGAAGCTATAAATACAAATAGTGCTGACACAAACACTACACATAGACAATTACCCACAAAACAGCTAAAGCCTATGGTTGCCTTAAATATGGCTCCCAATCAGAGACAACAATAACCAGCTGTCTCTAATTGAGACCCAATTCAGGCAACCATAGACTTTCCTAGACACCTACACTGAACACTAAACCATCTACTCTACTAAACCCCCTAAACCATACAACACCCTAGACAATACAAAAACACACAAACTTCCCCATGTCACACCCTGACCTAACTAAAATAATAATGAAAACAAAGATAACTAAGGCCAGGGTGTGACACAGTCGATTATTAAGAAAGGCTCCTCCTTTGTTAAAAAAATGCCTTATTGCCTTTATACAGATTACAACTTCTCATTTCCGACTATTTTAAATGTAATTTTGTTTAAAGTATCGCCCTTTCTTAAACCAGCCATACTAAGCTGGTTACAATTTCAGTTTTATCCTCCAGAAAAGATAGAACAAATATTACAACAAATGTTATGGTTAAACTCAAATATCCTCTACGGGATCGGTGTCCATATCCTTGCTTCAGGTCCTGAGCTACACACAGTTAGATTTGTGTATTTCACTTTAGGCGAAAACGGGTCAGATCCTTAAGAGGATGTACTGATTGATAAAAAAATATTTTAAAGGATTTTTATTATTTTTATTATTATATTTATTAATGATATTATGAATAGAATTGAAGGAGTTATGTCACATATGCAGCTATCGAAAATATATGGGAATGTCTGCTCAATCCAAACTTACAACCAACTGACTGCAGCATTACCACAAAAATGGAGTAGGCAAGTGGAAAAGGGAGAAGGTAGGGAACTTGTTTGCCTGCCATATTTGAAAGATACATGGCAAATGGTTTTTGAACTGGTACAAAAAACACTTTGAATTTTTCAATTTAAATTATTATATAAAATTCTTGCCACTAACAGAATGCTATATACAGTTGAAGTTGTAAGTTTACATACACCTTAGCCAAATACATTTAAACTCAGTTTTTCACAATTCCTGACATTTAATCCTAGTAAATATTCCCTGTCTTAGGTCAGTTAGGATCACTACTTTATTTTAAGAATGTGAAATGTCAGAATAATAGTAGAGAGAATTATTTACATCCTGACTGATGGCAGCTCATTCCTGCATAATCAATGCTTGGAGTTTGTCAGAATTTGTGGGTTTTTGTTTGTCCACCCGCCTCTTGAGGATTGACCACAAGTTCTCAATCGGATTAAGGTCTGTGGAGTTTCCTAGCCATGGACCCAAAATATTGATGTTTTGTTCCCCGGGCCACTTAGTTATCACTTTTGCCTTATGGCAAGGTGCTCCATCATGCTGGAAAAGGCATTGTTCGTCACCAAACTGTTCCTGGATGGTTAGGAGAAGTTGCTCTCGGAGGATGTGTTGGTACCATTCTTTATTCATTGCTGTGTTCTTAGGCAAAATTGTGAGTGAGCCCACTCCCTTGGCTGAGAATCAACACCACACATGAATGGTCTCAGGATGCTTTACTGTTGGCATGATACAGGACTGATGGTAGCGCTCGCCTTGTCTTCTCCGGACAAGCTTTTTACCGGATGCCCCAAACAATCGGAAAGGGGATTCATAAGAGAAAATGACTTTACCCCAGTCCTCAGCTGTCCAATCCCTGTACCTTTTGTCGAATATCAGTCTGTCCCTGATGTTTTTCCTGGAAAGAAGTGGCTTCTTTGCTGCCCTTCTTGACACCAGGCCATCCTCCAAAAATCTTTGCCTCACTTTCTTTGCCTCATTTCTCCAGAAAGTTTGATCTTTGTCCCCATGTGCAGTTGCAAACCGTAGTCTGGCTTTTTTATGGCGGTTTTGGAGCAGTGGCTTCTTCCTTGCTGAGCGGCCTTTCAGTTTATGTCGATATAGGACTCGTTTTTACTGTGGATAGAGATACTTTTGTAACCTGTTTCCTCCAGCATCTTCACAAGGTCCTTTGCTGTTGTTCTGGGATTGATTTGCACTTTTCGCACCAAAGTACAATCATCTCTAGGAGACAGAACGCGTCTCCTTCCTGAGCGGTATGACGGCTGCGTGGTCCCATGGTGTTTATACTTGTGTACTATTGTTTGTACAGATGAACGTGGTACCTTCAGGCATTTGGAAATTGCTCCCAAGGATGAACCAGACTTGTGGAGGTCTTTTTTTCTGAGGTCTTGGCTGATTTCTTTAGATTTTCCCATGATGTCAAGAAAAGAGGCACTGAGTTTGAAGGTAGGCCTTGAAATACATCCACACCTCTAATTGACTCAAATGATGTCAATTAGCCAGAAGCTTCTAAAGCCATGACATAATTTTCTGGAATTTTCCAAGCTGTTTAAAGGCACAGTCAACTTAGTGTATGTACACTTCTGACCCACTGGAATTGTGATACAGTAAACATTTGTTGGAAAAATTACTTGTGTCATGCACAAAGTAGATGTCCTAACCAACTTGCCAAAACTATAGTTTGTTAACAAGAAATTTGTGGAGTTGTTGAAAAACGAGTGTTAATGACTCCAACCTAAGTGTATGTAAACTTCCGACTTCAACTGTATATTGGGCATACAACAATCTCAGCTCTGTAGATTTTGCTGCGAAGAGACAGAATCACAAAATAATTTATTCTGGTATTGCCCCTATGTAACTTGTTTCTGGTCACAGGTTCAGGAATGGTTAAAAAAAAGTCGATCAATAAATAATATAATAATACTCATAGGAAAGGTTTTCATCTTTAGCTCACAATCTGTGGACACTATAAGATTAGAAAGGTTTAACATGTAAAACATCACAGCACAATTAAAAAATATATGTCACATGGAAACCAAACGAGGGTGGTCTGAGAGTGGCTGAGGGGTGGGATTAAAGAGCTTATGTTTGGTAATGTATTATTGTAATGTGACTGCTTTATATAAAAGTACCATGAATGTAAAATGTGTATGCAAAATGTGTATGTATAATATATGTATATGTAGCAGAAAAGCTTTAAAAAAACTAAAAAGAGATCTGTCCTCCAAAGATGGAGTTGGTGGATGAGTTAATTAAAGAAAATGTAATAAAAAAAGATGACAATGATTCAGTATCTGTTGTCTTAACTTTTACCGCCTCAGAAACCCGGATCCGGGAGCACCCCCCACCCCCCCCCCACTGACTAGCATAGCTAGCATAGCGTCACAAGTAAATTGTAGCTTCTAAATATCATTAAATCACAAGTCCAAGACACCAGATGAAAGATACACTTCTTGTGAATCTAGCCACCATTTCTGATTTTTAAAATGTTTTACAGGGAAGACACAATATGTAAATCTATTAGCTAACCACGTTAGCAAAAGACACCATTTTTTTTACTCCACTATTTTTCCACTCCATCACCAGCTATCACCAATTCGACCAAATAAAGAAATAAATAGCCACTAACCAAGAAAAAACCTCATCAGATGACAGTCTGATAACATATTTATTGTATAGCATAGGTTTTGTTAGAAAAATGTGCATATTTCAGGTATAAATCATAGTTTGCAATTGCAGCCACCATCACAAATCTCCCCAAAGCGACTAGAATTACTACATAGAGCAACGTGTATTACCAATTTACTCATCATAAAACATTTCTTAAAAATACACAGCTCACAGCAATGGAAAGACACAGATCTTGTGAATTCAGACAATATTTCAGATTTTCTAAGTGTCTTACAGCGAAAACACAATAAATCGTTATATTAGCATACCACATTTGCAAACGTTACCCGAGCATTGATTCAAGGCAAAATGAGCTATAGCGTTATCATCACCAAAATACATTAATTTTTTCACTAACCTTCTCAGAATTCTTCCGATGACACTCCTGTAACATCATATTACACAATCCATATAGAGTTTGATCGAAAATGTGCATATTTAGCGGCACAAATCGTGCTTACACAATGGAAATAGTGTCCAACTACTCAAGCAATCTGCCCGGCGCCATCTTGAAAATACAACTATTTTTATCGAAAACTATTCATAAACTTGACTAAAAAAATACAGGTTGGACATGAAATGAAAGATGCATTAGTTATTAATGCAACCGCTGAGTTAGATTTTTAAAATTAACGTTACTAGACATACAGTGTGCGTTACAGCCAGACTAGTGCCGCAATAATGGCGTCACTAGTCGCCATTATTGAGTTTACATTTTTCCACATAAAAACGTAATAACATCATAAATAGCTCTTACTTTTCGACGAGCTTCCATCAGAATCTTGGCCAAGTGGTCCTTTGTCCAAAAGAATCGTTGCTTGGTTGTAAAACGTTGCATTCAACTTCTGATATAGCAGCTAACAATAGCTAACAATAGCTATTTTGCCCCAACGTGTCCAAATCCTCAAGACGCAATACTGAGGAAATTCCGAAAAATAGCAATATACTCGCATAATCTGATATAACTCGGTTTAAAATAGCTTCGTTATGATGTTTCTAACACCTATATCGAATTAAATTACAGACGGATACATCTAACGTTGATAACTGAGCGTTTGAAAATGGCATCCTGAGGTCCCTCTCTGCGTAATGGTCAGCGTCGAAAAGAAGGCTACCCTCACTCCTTGGCCTTTTATAACCTCTGAGAGCTACGTAGAAAGCCCATTCCACTTCTCATTGGTTACTGACATCCAGGGGAAGGCGGGTGCAGTTCATGTCGTTCCATAGGATACACACAGACCTTTAAAACTGATCTGTGACCAGAGCCTCGCTCTCAGACCTTCGCAGTACCTGTCATGGATTTCGCTGTAGAAAGAGTTCTGGGTCACCCACAGACATAATTCCAACGGTTTATGAAACTAGAGATTGTTTTCTATCCAATAGAATTAATAATATGCATATTGTACGAGCAAGAATTGAGTACGAGGCAGTTTAATTTGGCAACACCCAGAAAAAAAAAATGCTAACTGCTCCCCCTATTGACAAAAGGTTTTAATGTCTGTGTGACACAGTTGGAGATACACAAGGTTTTATCCAGCTAGCTTATGCATTAGAGATGCAGTCATTTGGATATGAGCACATTTTTATTCTATGTGCGCTGTCAAAGTCATTATTAAAATATTAAACTAATGCCCCACTGCCTGAGTTCGATTTTAAATTGGTGCAAATATCCACTTTAATTCATATGTTCTTGTTTTGAAATATGTTTTAATTCCCCCTCATGTCTAATGGCTCTGTCGTCTGCCTGAGAAAGCAAACCAATCTTTCATGATGGTGTAAACATTTATCGTAATACCCAATGCGTATTTTCCCTTCAGACTTGGTGAACATGTGGACAAGTATTGTATGTGGTTTGTGTACTCTTATAGGGTTGTCTATTAAACTCCCTCTCTCCTTACATAAGCCAATATCTGGGTTTTATTTATTTATTTTTATTGAGAATAAAGAATAAAGAAGAATAAAGAATACATTCTTATTTACAATGACAGCCTACACCAGCCAAACCCGAACCAGGACGACTCTGGGCCAAATGTGCGCCGCCCTATGGGACTCCCGATTGCGGCCGGTTGTGATACAGCCCAGGATCGAACCAGGGTTTGTAGTGTCTTAGACCGCTGTGCCTCTCGGGAGCTAGGTGTCTATGTGAACAAGTGCGCCAGATCTGATTTTGCAATGTGATTTTGTGGATGATATCGGCACATGATACGGACTGTGTATTGTATTGTATGTGTATGTAACAGATATGGACACCTTCACATTCTCAGTATCCTCAGCTAGCCTCATAATGTGTTTCCTGTCTCCCTGTGCCTCCAGGTGAGTATGTGGACCGCCAGTTATGCCGTGATGCCATCCTGCCCATGCCCATCATCTGTGAGGTGCCTTGCCCCAAGGACTGTGTCCTCAGTCCCTGGACCACCTGGTCCCTGTGCTCACACACCTGCTCCGGGAAGAACACAGAGGGAAGGCAGATGAGAGCACGCTCTGTACTGGCCTACAGCGCAGGGGAAGGTGAGACTACAATCACACAACGCACAGCGTCAGACCTGGTCCCAGACCTGTCTGTGTAGTACAGCTGACTCAAATGGTTGTTGTCATGCCAAACATAGGAGTTTACCTATGGGAGTTGGCAAGACCGCACTAACGGATCTAGGACCAGGCCACACAGCATCAGACCGGGGTTCAAATAGTATCTGTTTTCTTTCAAGTACATTGATGATTGATAGAGCCTGTCTGTAGTGTATGTAGCTGGACAGGCTTTTCACTTTTCTATTGGTTCTGTTGCACCAGATGAGCTCAATCATGTGCAGCTAAAATATTGGAAAGATAACATTTTCTTCATTTGATCCCAGGTCTGCACAGCATGCAGGAGAGTATCTGGTATCTCATATGAGGCTGCTGAAGCAAGCATTTCACCATGCCCTCATTCTTTGCTTCTCTCTGCCTCTCTTCTATGTTCCAACAGCCAAATAGTATAAATGATTGTGTATGTTCCTCCTCCACAGCGACTGCTCAGGTTGTAGCCTGGGTTACTGTGATGCAGGGTAAGGTTGTGTGATGTGACATAGTCACAAGGAATAACAAGCTTTAATACTGTAGGATATATGGCTGTACAACCCTCTAGAGCTACATTTTCAATGTTTAGGCTCAAAGAATCTGAGCGTTGTTGTGAAGTGCTTGGAGCCCTAGTGCATAGTATTCTTTATTGCACCTTTCACAAATGTATGGATGGTTCCAAAAAAATCATAACCACTTTGCGTTTACCTTCCTTTAAGGTCTATCGCAGGTGCCCAAGGTTCCTGCACTTTTCGGTACTATCATTTCCCATGCCCTTAGAATGCAGTGTTCCCATAGATGTAGTTACTCAGCCCTGTAGATGTTATAAGTTGATGTATGTAGTCGATATATGGCTACCTGCGTACCAATCTATTTCCCCTCACTGCCTGCTCAGCATAATGTTATGCTTGTACTATGTAAAACTTGTACTGACCCTCAACAGCGCAGTGCTAGTAAAGAGAATTCCTTAGTGTTAAGTGCTGTCTGAAACCTGAACGAGAGGAGACTGAAACCCTAAGGAGAAGAGAAGTGTGGAAGGGGGAGTGTGGTCAGTAATGGAACGAGTGCCTCTGGGTTAGAGTCTTACCGTCTAAGCTGCCAGTCACGACCTGAGAACCCATCTCTATACAACCCACTCTAGGCTGTGTGATTGCCTGGCAGTAGATCAGCATGTTGTAGTCTATTTTATAGTCTGCTATGATTTTAACAGTTCTTGTAGATATTCTCCACTGGACCATAGCAAGACATTGTGGATAGTCAGATTAATATAATAGTTTGATTAAAATGTTTACATGCTTAGGTAGAAGAACGATTTCCCTAATAATCTTGTTTACATGGACACATCTGAAATCAGGCTAATTTCTACATTATGAATACTAGTATGATCTGGCATGGGGATGACCGTAACTCCGTCGTCACTGCAGAAAGAGAATCAGGCTGAATGCCTTGCTTCATTTATCAGCCTTCCTATCCCTCAGCAGACAGACACTGTCCAGGACAAACGACAAGCGGTGTGTGTAAGTGCCTGTGCGTGTGTCTGTGTCTGCGTGTGTGTGTGGCAGATGCCAGGTGTGGGTTGAGTGTCGTCCTACATCTCTACTGAACATCTGTTATCACACACGCTGATTGAGGACCTTCCAATTCAGGCCCGAAACCTGACTTGAGAGATGCATCAATTATGAATTGGTAAAATGTTTTGCCTTGTGCCAACATTCAAGTGGTGCGGTGATCTCAAGTTAGACTCTCAGGGAGTAGAGAGAGCATTTTGCAGTCAATTGGAGAAAATAGCAGAATAATAACGACTGGGTAATTGCAACTCAGAGAGAAGTGGGGTTGAGCCCGTAGAGTAATTACAACAGGCCATGTTAGGACACTCGTAATATCACAAAGGATTAGCCGAGGTAGCTTGACCCACTAGTTAAAGTTCTGTTAATAACAACTGTAGGGAGACTTGGCCTTGTGTTACATGTCGTGAAAGGTTATAGGGACTTTGACTCGAAGAGCTCTGTCACGTAACATGGAGGCAAAGGAGGTACTTTATTGTAAAGGATATAAGAAAACATAATATAACCTCTGCATGATTTTTATGGTTAGAGACCTTTTACAAGACTTGTAAAGAAAATAATGGCACTACCAGCAAAGCAGATATTCAATAATCCACACTGAGTCAGAGTTCAATAGTTTTATTAGTAACACTGAAACATTCGAATACGGCTTTACAACGTCATTAATTAACCATAGTACTAATAATGACACAACATACCTGACTAACTAATGTCTCTTGGAGGAAAAAAGTCAATAGCATCCTTTAGAAATGACCCGTTGAAGGACATGCTCCCAAAGGGGCTACAGAGGTCAATTATAAATCTTCACTGTGTGGCTTTTGAAGACAGAAGCATTTCCCTATGTAAGCTTCATCAGTTTTCCCCTGCTCCACCAATGATTGGCTGATCTTAGTCCTTCTCCAGCATTGAATGGAGGATCGCGGTGGTTATGTCCTTCACTTTCATTGGCTGGTGGATCTCATTGATTGGCCACTGGATCGCATTGATTGGTAATGGTTGACCTTCCCTTCGGGGGTCTGGTATCCCAGCGTGACAGAGCCTGCTAATGTCTGACATCCCATCGTGGTGAGGGGTGGTTAAGGGTCACACACACACAGATACAACACACACACATGACAACAATCTGTGATAGGGGTGGAAAAGGGGTCACATGTGGTCCACCTGGTGTCCGGGTCAACGGGTCAACTCATCTCCGTTGTCTCCATCTCCATGACTGCTTTCCCCCAAGGGACAATATTGGTTTATTTAGCTCTGACACTGCTGTACTAATGTTTTTAACCCAATGAGTGGAACCAAAAAGAGAAGTTAATCTTTAGAGCACAAGACACAGATGGATCAATTGAATGGAAGTGGAGAAGGCTTGGATGATCAGAGACAAACAGCTTAACTTACTCACTTTCTCGTTATGATAAGATGACAACGTTGTCAGCTCAGGCTCAATATTCAGTGCAACTTACGAAGCTTAGCAAATAAACCCTATTGGCTGAGCTGTCTTGTTCCCAGCGAATCAAGGCAAACCACACTCATGTAACTGAGTATTTGTATTTATTAGGGATCCCCATTAGTATCTCCTGTATTTGAATGTGGTGTTTGTGCTTCTGCTTCCTCTTTGGGGTCTTTTTGACAATTGCTGTTGGGGTTTATAGATACGTTTGATTGATTGATAATTTGGTTGTTGTGTATTTGACAGGCGGGGTCCAGTGCCCCAACAGCAGTGCTCTCCAGGAGGTGCGGAGTTGCAACGACCACCCTTGTACTGTGTACCACTGGCAGACAGGACCCTGGGGACAGTGTATCGAGGACACCTCGGTCCCCTCTGCCAACTCCACAGGGGCTCGGGCCGGAGTTGGGGGAGGGGACTCCTCATGCTCTGTGGGGATGCAGACACGGAAGGTCATCTGTGTACGGGTCAATGTGGGACAGGTGCCACCCAAAAAGTAAGAGTCTCTCCTTCAAAATAAGAGTTTATTTTTTCTAAGTAAGAGTTCCACCTTCAAAATAAAAATAATAATACTTGGTATTTATATAGCGCTTTATAAGCACCCAAAGTTGTAAGAGTAAAAGTTTTTCCTTCAAAAAGATAACTGAATACCAACATAAGTAGTATATGAATATAATATTTGTGTAAAGTGAGAGAGGAATATTTTTGTTCAAGCAAATTACAGAAAGTAAATGCGAGTAGAACGGTTATGCTTAGGCTGATTTGGCATACTACGTATGCAGGGTTCAATAAGCCTTTGCTAAGCATAAATCAAAGCACGAAAGCACAGAGCATTTGTCCCAGTATCTGTCCATGGAAGGAACAAAATCCTATTGTTATCACTGTCTGACTGGCTGCATAGCTGTAAGCTGATGGGTTCCCTGACAGGTTTCTGCCTAGGTTCCAGACATTTGTTCTAAAGCATCTGGGTTTTTCCTCCCTACCACCCTTAGGGCATCTTAGGGACATGAATTATATTGAATTATCTATTTATTTATTCAGCTTTAATAGAAGCATTATTCTGGCAGGATAAGCTGGAGCTACTAGGCTGACTGGGGAAGGGCTAGATCCCATGCTGGGTATGGAAATGAGCCTCGGATAGTTTTATTCCGGCAGTTTCTGATTCTCCCATCCAGGGTTTTATTTTACCCAGCTACCACTTCACACTAGCGCACAATGCTGCTCATAGTTACAGCTGCTGAACTACTATCACTTAATACATGACACAACTTAACGCACCCACTAGGTTTGGGACAATATAATATACCATGATATATACTAATATACCATGATATCAAATAATGAAATCGTATAATGTCATGACTGAAACGGGTATGATATGCTAATGAGTTCATTACCATTTAGAACATGAACAAGTTAACACTGTTACAGGGGGGGATATGATATTCAAAGCAATGTACAGTAGGGGCTCAATCTGCAGCCCTAAAACCAATGATTCACAATATACTGGGAGAATCCCTGCAGCATTCCTTATACCAATTGTATTGATATATACCGGAAGCGGTGATATTATTTTGACCAGACAAATATGCATTCGTTAACAGAAGCGGTATATGCACACATCTCGACACATTTAGATTTTGACACATTCAAGCACTGTCACGTTCGTCATAGAGAGGAGACCAAGGCGCAGCGTGGGATGCGTACATACTAATTTATTTAAAGAACGAACACTAAACAAACTAACAAAATAACAAACGAACCGTGAAGCTATACAAAAATGAGTGCTGACAGGCAACAACACATAGACAACTACCCACAAAACCTAAATGGAAAATGGCAACCTAAATAGGATCCCCAATCAGAGACAACGATAAACAGCTGCCTCTGATTGGGAACCAATTCAGGCCACCATAAACCTACATCACCTAGACATACAAAATCCCCATAGATAAACAAAAACCCTAGACAAGACAAAAACACACATACCCACCCTCGTCACACCCTGACCTGACCTAAATAATACAGAAAATATAGAAAACTAAGGTCAGGGCGTGACAGTCCCCCCCCCCCCCCCCCCTCCCCAAAGGTGCGGAATCCGGCCGCAAAACCTGAACCTATAGGGGAGGGTCTGGGTGGGCATTTCTCCGCGGTGGCGGCTCTGGTGAGGGACGTAGACCCCGCTCCACCTCTGGCTTGGCCCACTTAGGTGGCGCCTCTAGAGCGGGGACCCTCGCCGCCGACCCCGGACTGGGGACCCTCGTAGCGGGCTCCGGACTGAAGGGCGCCTCGGGAAGCTCCGGGCTGAAGGGAGGCTCCGGGCTGAAGGGCGCCTCCGGGCTGCAGGGCGCCTCGGGAGGCTCCGGGCTGCAGGGCGCCTCGGGAGGCTCCGGGCTGCAGGGCGCCTCGGGAGGCTCCGGGCTGCAGGGCGCCTCGGGAGGCTCCGGGCTGCAGGGCGCCTCGGGAGGCTCCGGGCTGCAGGGCGCCTCGGGAGGCTCCGGGCTGCAGGGCGACTCTGGAGGCTCCGGGCTGCAGGGCGACTCTGGAGGCTCCGGGCTGCAGGGCGACTCTGGAGGCTCCGGGCTGCAGGGCGTCTCTGGAGGCTCCGGACTGGAGACCCCCGTTGGAGGCTTCGTGCCATGTCTCACTCCTGGAGGCTTCTTGCCATGGATCATCACTGGAGGCTTCGTGCCATGGATCACCACTGGAGGCTTCGTGCCATGGATCACCACTGGAGGCTTCGTGCCATGGATCACCACTGGAGGCTTCGTGCCATGGATCACCACTGGAGGCCTCTTGCCATGGATCATCACTGGAGGCTTCTTGCCATGGATCATCACTGGAAGCTTCTTGCCATGGATCATCACTGGAGTGGAGAGACACACAGGAGGCATGGCTCTGGGAGCAGGCACAGGACTCACCAGGCTGGGGAGACATGCAGGAGGGTTAGTTCTTAGCACAGGCACAGGACTCACCAGGCTGGGGAGACATGCAGGAGGCCTTGTTCTTGGCCGAGGCACCGGATACACTGGGCCGTGGAGGCGCACTGGAGGTCTCGATCTTAGAGCCTGCACAACCCATCCTGGCTATGTGGTGAATTTGGCCCTGCACGTGCGGGGCGCAGGCACAGGACGCACTGGGCTGTGCAGACGCACTGGAGACACAGTGCGCAGAGCCGGCGCAGGATATCCTGGGCCGTAGAGACGTACTGGAGGTCTGGAGAGCAGGGCTGGCACAATCCTTCCTGGCTGGATGCTCACCCTAGCCCGGCAGATGCGAGGAGCTGGAATATAGCGCACCGGGCTATGAGTGCGCACTGGGGACACCGTGCGCATCACCCCATAGCACGGGGCCTGACCAGTCACATGCTCGCCACGGTAAGCACGGGGAGTTGGCTCAGGTCTCCAACATGACTCTGACACACCCCGTGTGTCCCCCCCCCTCCCAAAAAAAAATCTGGGGCTGCCTCTCGTGCACGCCTCTTTGAGCCAACTCCTCGTAGCGTCGCCGCTCCGCGTTAGCTGCTTCCAGCTCCTCTTTAGGACGGCGATATTCTCCCGTCTGTGCCCAGGGTCCCTTGCCGTCCAGGATTTCCTCCCATGTCCAACTCTCCAAAGAACGCTGCTCCCTCTTACCACGCTGCTTGGTCTTTTGGTGGTGGGTAGTTCTGTCACGTTCCTCATAGAGAGGAGACCAAGGCGCAGCGTGGGATGCGTACATACTAATTTATTTAAAGAACGAACACTAAACAAACTAACAAAATAACAAACGAACCGTGAAGCTATACAAAAATGAGTGCTGACAGGCAACAACACATAGACAACTACCCACAAAACCTAAATGGAAAATGGCAACCTAAATAGGATCCTCAATCAGAGACAACAATAAACAGCTGACTCTGATTGGGAACCAATTCAGGCCACCATAAACCTACATTACCTAGACATACAAAATCCCCATAGATTAACAAAAACCCTAGACAAGACAAAAACACACATACCCACCCTCGTCACACCCTGACCTGACCAAAATAACACAGAAAATATAGAAAACTAAGGTCAGGGCGTGACAAGCACCCCATCCTCAGCTGAACACAGTGCAGTATGGTTATTTTGGCTCTATCATGTGTCTGTGCATATGCATCTAGCACAGGGGAGTCAAACTCATTCCATGGAGGGCCTAGAGTCTGCTGGTTTTAGTTTTTTTCCTTTCAATTAAGACTTAGACAACTAGGTGAGGGGAGTTCCTTACTAATTAGTGACCTTAATTCATCAATCAAGTACAAGGGAGGAGCAAAAACCTGCAGACACTCGGCCCTCCGTGGGATGAGTTTGACAAGTGATCTAGATGATGTGATTTCATGTAATTTCAGGTGTCCGGAGAGTATTCGTCCTGAGACAGTCAGGCCTTGCCTCCTGCCATGTAAAAGAGACTGCAGCGTCACCCCCTACAGCGACTGGAGCGCCTGCCCTGCCATATGCAAAGCAGGTACCTACTAGCCTTCTCAACATTCTCAAGAATACACAGATATAAAACAATGTACATCCTCTCAACACACTCAAGTACAGACATATATTGTTTGTTGTCTATGGCAAAAATGCAATTATGTCAAGAGATGTACAATATGCCAAGCAGGTACAGCCTATTATTCTCAAGTATACATTACAGTACACACAGATACAGAGCAGTCTGTCCATGGCAAAAATGCTCAAGAAATGTAGCCTATGCCATGTGGTTTTGAGAAGAGCACACGCTTCAAAGCATTTGAA
Source organism: Salvelinus namaycush (assembly GCF_016432855.1). Lineage (NCBI taxonomy): Eukaryota > Metazoa > Chordata > Actinopteri > Salmoniformes > Salmonidae > Salvelinus > Salvelinus namaycush. The sequence continues at coordinate 25,113 of NW_024059084.1, read as the reverse complement.
GGAATTCCTTACAACAGAGAATGCTAAATAATAGTGGGTCTGTCGTTAAGTGTTTGCTTTCTGGTTTCGACAGGCCCGACAAATCTGATAAACAAAACACTTGCACCGTTATGGAATGGTTACTCTTCTCCTCATCAAATGTTTCAGTTTGAGCTGAGAAAATAATTAGCTAAGTCAGAACCGTAACAGGAACCAACGAACGCGCATTGTTGCTTGGCAACATTTTTCTATATCAAGAACTAGTACAAATGCAGCTAATAAGCAAAAAGTGCCGTGTCATTTATGAAGCCATTTGCCCTCACTGCAACAACCTCTTTGTGAGCTAGAACACACTTGTTAGGATACATGTTTCTGTGATTTCCATTTCCCCGGAGTGAGTGTTATATTCATGAAATACTTGACATGATTACTCTACAGAAACATCTGCAATAGAAATACTTTATAGAGTCTAAAGAACAGTCCCTGGGCTTGTTTTCCTAGTCTTCTATCCTTTAATCTGTCTCTGCTAGTAATCTTGCTGGTATTATTTCACATTTGGCACACAGGTCATCTGGCTTTACAATGAGTATATGGTCATGGATTTATCCTTCTCCAATGAGAAGGAGCTAGCTACTGCAGCTAGCTATCTCTATGGATCCTACATTGCAACATGGATATGGCCACTGTAATGTGATCCTGATAGAGATATGGATTACTGCCTGTACTGTATATAGCTTAGACATGTGACCCGTTCCAGGAAACTAGGCGTATATCGGAAGTCCCGACTTCATAGGAGAGCCGTTTGAATGGATTTTTTTTTTTTTTTATCAACATTTTTATCTGGACACTTTCTGTTTACCTGGAATTTTTCCTTATTGTAGGCTACTACTTTCACCACTTTTAATCTTAATCTTTACTTCTCACTGTTTAGCACATGACCTCACATGTAATCCTTAAAGAGATGGGTTGGGCTGGCATAAGAGGGTGTGAACAATGCTGAATGGGCATAGACAAAGGAGAGCTCTCCAGTAGGTACCAAAACATTCAAAGGCCCTTTTCTCAAAAGTGAGTTAACAAGTTTATCAACTTTCAACTTTCAAAAACCTTCCTATTGTTCCTCAAAAATGCGGTGTATGTTATACCATTTTGTAGCTTTGCGTCTCTACTTTTTGCCAATGTAAAAAAATCAAATTTCTAATAAGACCGAATCCAGGTGGTGAGTCACATATGGACTTCCTGTAGTAAGGACAATATAACCTCACTGAGGTGGGTGGACACTAGCACATAAGATAAGCCCATATCAATCAATATCCCATACTTGATTGCATTACCTTCTCTCAGAACTGGTCAGGAAAGTACAGATCTGCTGTAGAACACTAAACTAGAGAGAGCTGGGAACCAACTGTGCTCCTTCATTATGTTTCATTGTTGAGCAAGGTTAATGACACACAGCTGCTAATAGTCAACATCAAACAAAACACACTTGTTTTACAAGGACCTTTTCAAGGAACTGTGATTTGCATTTCTCAAGTACGTAACAGGCATTCATCATAATCATTTTACACTTCCAGGCCCAATGGAAGTTGCTTGAGTGCTGCTGTTATTGTCTCTGTCTATTGATTCTGACAGTGTGTGAATAAAGTGCTTTTCTATTGGTTTTTATAAGGCGGCAACGCGAAAAGGAAACAGAACAGGAAACGCATCATCATCCAGCTGCCGGCCAATGGGGGACAGGACTGTCCGGAGGTGTTGGCTCAGGAGAGAGACTGTGAGGTGCCGTCTGTCTGTCTGGGATACAGGTAAGGCTCCATCACCATCCAAAACCACTCTACTCACTATGTAGTCTCTCTTGACTAAAGAGGAGTCAAGTTAACTACTATTTTAGAAAAAAAGGTGCTATCTGGAACCTAAAATGGTTATTCAGCTGTCCCCATAGGAGGACCCTTTGAAGAACCATTATTGGTTCTAGGTTGAACCCTTTTGAGTTCCATGTATAACTCTTTGCACAGAGAATTTAAATGAAACCCAAAAGGGTTATACCTGAACCAAAAACGGTTATCCTATGGGGACAGCCAAATAACCCTTTGGAACCCTTTTTTCTCTGAGTGTAGAGCAAGACTTTGACTCTCAAGATGACTGAGCTGTGTTCTGTTTCTTGTATTGCAGGTGGAAGACACACAAGTGGCGGCGATGCCAGTTGGTTCCCTGGTCCGTGCGTCAGGACAGTCCTGGAGCTGTGGAGACCTGTGGGCCTGGGCTGCAGGCTAGAGGTGAGCAACAAAATATTGCATGCACTAGCTACTCCATTTGATTCTGGGGACGAAGTGTTCAAATCTGTACTGCCGGAAATAGTAGAAAAGACACGAGAGACTACCCATAATCTGATAACTATTGGATACAGGTAGATACAGACACTTCTAAGGGTTCAGACTTGGTCGCATTCATACAGTCTTTCAAATACTTTCAAATATTAGAGTTGCGCTTGATTTAACATGCCTTTAACTTGCATGTGACTGATAAAGTTGTGGGATTGTTGATGTGATCACGTGTATCCGTCCGACTCCCTGAAAGAGCGCGGGACAGGGGAGTGATGCATCAAAGTAACACCTTGGGCTGCATGCATCTTTCATCTCCTTCTAGATGTTACACTGGGACTCAGAGGAGGATGTGAAGGTTAAATAACCTCTATCCAAACCTCTTCCCTCTAGCCGTACCAGGCGTGGATTATTTACATTAAGGTTCAAACAAAAAATGTCCATTCCGGTGGATTGCTTTGTGTTGAGCTTCACATAGCGTGGCAACAATGCATCTATCTGACTTCAATTTACAAAATGGCGCCAGTCAGTGAATTGAAGGCAGAGAGTTCTTCTTCCACTCCTTGCACCAGACCTCTATTAGCATCTTGAAGATGGTAGAAGGCCATTATCTGATCAGATGATGAGCACTTTTCAACCTTCGTCTTCACACTCCACATTAGGCCCCATTACCTGTAATGGTATATGTGTAGAAATTGACGCAGGTGGAGAGACAATTCAATACAGAGCTCTTACTCCTCCTCATTCAATGCTATCTGGTCTGTTTGGGTGGGAAAGTCAATAGACATTACACTATGTTCAGTTTCATCACTTACCCTTGTTCTCACCTCTGTGTGCGTTTCTAACTGAGAGAACCAGACACAGAGAGTGCGCATGAAATTGAACCCTATTCCCTACGTTGTGCACTAATTTGGACTAGATCACTACAGAAAATAGGGTGCAATTTGGAATACAATGTAGTGAGTCACACCACCTAGCAATGAGTCATTCCAGATCGCACAGTGACAGTACTGTAGGTTAATCATCACTTAAAACACTTTCAGGTCTTGATCACATGTGATGGGACTGTCGTGTTTACCTCCAAATGCAGCCAAAGTGCATTAGCCAAATGAGATTGAGCCAGCAATAAAAAGTGGCCAACATGTACCAAAGCTTCCTGCCTCACACCATCCCAACCTCCACCACCACATCATTCTCCTTTCTTTCTTTCTTTCTTTCTTTCTGTCTTTCTATAGCTGTCTCATGCCGGAAGCAAGATGGGGGTCAAGCGGACATGGGAGCATGTCTGAAGTTTGCCAGCTCCATGCCCTCTCTGACCCAGCCCTGCCAGCTCCCATGCCAGGACGACTGCCAGCTAACCACCTGGTCCAAGTTCTCTTCCTGTACACAGGACTGTGTGGGCGTCAAGACCCGCAAGAGGATGCTAGTGGGTGAGTGGACTGGAGTAGGCCGTACAAGTACAGTAAACTAACTAACTTAGTCCTCTTTGTCTCTGGAGGGGCACAATGTAACTGGAGTCTGTATTTGGCCACAGCTTGCAAGTACAGTAGAAGTCATCCCTAAATACTGATACAGGCTCAGATATTTGAATTTCTTTCATCCCCTTAATGGTTAAGGTTAGTATGAGGGTTAGATCCTATTTCATCTGATCCTGTAGCTCTGTTAACTTCTACTTGGTACTCATCCCGGATCCGGGAGCACCCTCATCAGTAAAAAAGCTGACTAGCATAGCCTAGCATAGCGCCACAAGTAAATACTAGCATCTAAATATAATGAAATCACAAGTCCAAGACACCAGATGAAAGATACACATCTTGTGAATCCAGCCATCATTTCCGATGTTTAAAATGTTTTACAGGGAAAACACAATATGTATTTCTATTAGCTAACCACGATAGCAAAAGACCCAACTGCATATTTTCACAATTATTTTACTGCATAGGTAGCTATCACAAATTCGACCAAATAAAGATATAAATAGTCACTAACCAAGAAACAACTTAATCAGATGACAGTCTTATAACAGATTTATTGTATAGCATATGTTTTGTTCGAAAAATGTGCATATTTCAGGTATAAATCATAGTTTTACATTGCAGCCACCATCACAAAATCTCACCAAAGCAGCTAGAATAACTACAGAAACCAACGTGAAATACCTAAATACTCATCATAAAACATTTATGAAAAATACAAGGTGTACAGCAAATGAAAGACAAACATCTTGTGAATCCAGCCAATATTTCAGATTTTTTAAGTGTTTTACAGCGAAAACACAATATAGCATTATATTAGCTTACTACAATAGCCTACCACACAACCGCATTCATTCAAGGCACGTTAGCGATAGCGAATAAACCAGCAAAAGATATACATTTTTTCACTAACCTTCTCAAACTTCATCAGATGACAGTCCTATAACATCATATTACACAATACATATATGGTTTGTTCGAAAATGTGCATATTTAGCGGTACAATTCGTGGTTGAACAATGTGAATAAGTAGCCAAACTGCACAAAATAATCCGGATATATTTCTGACACTCACATCGTCTAATCAAATAACTAATCATAAACTTAACTAAAAAATACAGGTTGGACAGCAAATGAAAGATACACTAGTTCTTAATGCAACCGCTGTGTTAGATTTTTAAAAATAACTTTAGTACGACATACAGCTTACGTTATAGCGAGACAGCGCCCGAAATCTGGGCGGAATATACGTCTAAACATTTTCGACAGAAATACGAAATAACATCATAAATTGTTCCTACTTTTGATGATCTTCCATCAGAATCTTGTACAAGGGGTCCTTTGTCCAGAATAATCGTTGTTTGGTTGTAGAATGCCCTCTTCATCTGTAGAACGCTAGCAAACGCTAGCCATGCGGCACAGAAGTGTCCAACTCACCAGAACGCATAACAAAGAAAATACCGAAAATCGGAATAAACTGATATAAACTGATATAAGTCGGTTTAATATAACTAGTTGATGATGTTTTTAACATATATATCAAATAAAATCAGAGCCGGATATATCTAACGCCTATAACGAAAGCTTTTCAGAACGCAATCCAGGGGTCCCCTTCGCGCCATGCAGAATAAAGGAAAGAGTGGTCGCGTCATTCCAACAGGTCTTGTTCGGCCTCAGATAGAGCTGTACACCCCATTCCAACTCTCACTGCCTACTGACATCTAGTGGAAGGCGTATGCAGTGCATGTAGACCCATAGATTCCATGCAAATTGATAGGCTGACCCTGGAACAGAGCCCCCGATTTCAGATTTCTCACTTCCTGACAGGAAGTTTGCTGCAAAATGAGTTCTGTTTTACTCACAGATATAATTCAAACGGTTTTAGAAACTAGAGAGTGTTTTCTATCCAATAGTAATAATAATATGCATATTGTACGAGCAAGAATTGAGTACGAGGCAGTTTAATTTGGGAACGATTTTTTACAAAGTGAGAACAGCGCCCCCCCTATTGAGAAAAGGTTTTAAGAGCAGCTTTCTACCTAAAGAAACTTAAGTACTTGACATGACTTTGATGTTACGTTTCCAGAGCGAGTGAGACAGTATCACCGCTTAGTCGGATGCCGGTGTCACAAATCTCCATGGTATGCCTTGAGGTCAGTTGAATTTATAGCCTAAAGGATTATATAGGATAAGTCTATAGGACCCTGGGATTCTTCAGATTCTTCAGGATAAGCTCATGTTGCTAGAAGTGACTCTTATCGAAACAAACAAATATTTTCACATGGTCCAAACAAATATGTTCACGTTGCGTTTTCACCTGGTCCAAGATAGTGGAGATAGAGTAAAAACATATATGATAATCTCTATCCTTAATCTGGATCCAGGATACCGGCTTTTTAAAACGTTCATTTCAATTCTGGCCAGATCATTTGGCAGCCAATGCGGAATGACCCTATTCTGGGCTCTCACCAGTTCAAACGATGACCAGTCGGTATGTGCTGTTCTCCGGCAGGCCCGGAGCTGTGATTTAGACATAGGCCGACTGCATATCAGTTTTTATTGATCGCCTTTCCTACCTTCCTCCCTTCACTCTTCCCAGGAAAGAGCAAAAAGCAAGACCAGTGTAAGAACAACCAGGTCTACCCCCTCAGTGAGATCCAGTACTGCCCCTGTAACAAGTACAACGCCCAGCCCGTGGGGAACTGGTCGGACTGCATCCTGCCTGAGGGTGGGCGCGTGGAGGGCCAGCTGGGCATGAAGGTCCAAGGGGACATCAAGGAGTGTGGCCAGGGCTACCGCTACCAGGCCATGGTGTGTTACGACCAGGACAACAGGCTGGTGGAGACGTCACGGTGCAACAGCCACGGTGAGTCCTAAAGGCGTCTCACCAACATCCTATTATTGTTCATGTCTATAAGCAGGAAGTCACCTCGCTATGAATGATGATGTTATGTTGGTTAGTCTACCTTTGTCATGGTGCAACAGCTACGGTGAGTCAACCTCTACCATCTCTCATTAACTCACTTAAAGTTGTATGCATTAAACATAGCCACTGTGATTCATACAAGGTGTCTGAATTTCCAATGAAAGGCATGCTCAGTGATATGACATCATCATACACAGTGGGCCACTTCCTGTTACAGAAAACAACAATGATCAGTGTAGAGAAATACAAGACGATGCAATTGGAAGCACTTTGGTTGTGGTCTTTGGAATTCTCATCAATTTGTTACAACCCCTTATTGAATACATTTAGAGAACATTGTTTCATTGTTCTCTCCATCAAGAGAATAATTATTCGATCATTTACATACGTGTTCTATTGATTCGGCTCCGTTCGACCTAATTTGATGTCAGACTGTTAGTGCAGAGTTTCTCTCATCTCACTGTCCTTTTCAGCATCCCTTGATTGTAAATTCAATAGAGAACAAATCAACGTGGTAACGGAGAGGATGCAGGATGCAGTCGCTCCGCCCCTAGCCCAAATCTGTCAGAGGAACATCAATCAAATTTCAATCAATCTAATTTATTTATAAAGCCCTTTTTACACCAGCAGATGTCACAAAGTGCTGATACAGAAACCCAGCCTAAAACCCCAAACAGCAAGCAATGCAGACGTAGAACATCAGATCTGCTTTCTTCCCAAAGTATTAGCATTCAGGAATACACAGCAGCATCGCCATCCAACCAATGCAGAGAAGAAATGTAGGAATCATAGTGCTGTCGTATCTTCCATGTTAACCCGAGGAAGACGCAGCGCTTTATCAAAGTGTTTGTTCTCTGTATAAACCCATGCCTGTGAATCATAGCTTCACTTGCAGTATGGGGCCTGTGGTGTGGTTGATGGTGTAGAACTGTGACGTCATGAGACGTCACAAGCAATTGCTATTGCTGTACTCTGGCTATTGCTATTGTATGTGTAGCTCTCCAACACCACTCTGCCTTAGACGTCACACTAAGATTCCGGTGCCTTTTTTCCCAGCTTAAGCAACCATAGGAGATCAGGGATGGTGCTATAGCTATACACAAGTCACTGGTATTGTAGCTCTATTGCTCCAACACCACAATCAACCTACCTGGTTGGCTCCCACACGTGCTATGGATTAAATTATTTAAAAAATTATAATAATTTATTGTATTATCATTACAAACAAAAAATTGAAAATAAGTTATATTAAAAAACATTCAAATACATTAAAAGGTATATGGTTACCTACAGTGCCTTGCAAAAGTATTCCTCCCCCTTGGCGTTTTTCCTATTTTGTTGCAATACAACCTGTAATTTAAATTGATTTTTATTTGGATTTCATGTAATGGACATACACAAAATAGTCCAAATTGGTGAGGTGAATGAAAAAAAATGAAAAAAAATATAAACGGAAAAGTGGTGCGTGCGCATGAATTCACCCTCTTTGCTATGTAGCCCCTAAATAAGATCTGGTGCGACCAATTCACTTCAGAAGTCACATAATTAGTTAAATAATGTCCACCTGTGTGCAATCTAACTGTCACATGATCTTTTACATGATCTCAGTATATATACACCTGTTCTGAAAAGCCCCTGAGTCTGCAACACCACTAAGCAAGCGGCACCATGAAGATCAAGGAGCTCTCCAAACAGCTCAGGGACAAAGTTGTGGAGAAGTACAGATCAGGGTTGGGTTAAAAAAAAGATCCAAAACTTTGAACATTCAACGGAGCACCATTAAATCCATTATTAAAAAATGGAAAGAATATGGTGCCACAACAAACCTGCCAAGAGAGGGCCACCCACCAAAACTCAGGCAAGGAGGGCATTAATCGGAGGCAACAAAGAGACCAAAGATAACCCTGAAGGAGCTGCAAAGCCCCACAGTGGAGATTGGAGTATCTGTCCATAGGACCACTTTAAGCCGTACACTCCACAAAGCTGGGCTTTACGGAAGAGTGGCCAGAAAAAAATATTGCTTCAAGAAAAAAATAAGCAAACATGTTTGGTGTTCGCCAAAAGGCATGTGGGAAACTCCCCAAACATATGGAAGAAGGTACTCTGGTCAGATGAGACTACAATTGAGCTTTTTGGCCATCAAGGAAAACACTATGTCTGGCTCAATCCCAACAGCTCTCATCACCCCGAGAACACCATCCCCACAGTGAGGCATGGTGGTGGCAGCATCATGTTGTGGGGATGTTTTTCATCTGGTGGGAGTGGGAAACTGGTCAGAGTTGAAGGAATGATGGATGGCGCTAAATACAGGGAAATTCTTGAGGGACACCTGTTTCAGTCTTCCAGAGAGTTGAGACTGGGACGTAGGTTCACCTTCCAGCAGGGCAATGACCCTAAGTATACTGCTAATGCAACACTCGAGTGGTTTAAGGGGAAACATTTAAATGTCTTGGAATGGCCTAGTCAAAGCCCAGACCTCAATCCAATTGAGAATCTGTGGTATGACTTAAAGATAGCTGTCCACCAGCGGAACCCATCCATCTTGAAGGAGCTGGCACAGTTTTGCCTTGTAGAATGGGCAAGAATCCCAGTGGCTAGATGTACCAAGCTTATAGAGACATACCCCAAGAGACTTGCAGCTGTTATTGCTGCAAAAGGTGGCTCTACAAAGTATTGACTTCGGGGGGGGGGGGTTGAATAGTTATGCACGCTCAAGTTTTTGTTGTCTTATTTCTTGTTTGTCTCACAATAAAACATATTTTGCATCTTCAAAGTGGTAGGCATGTTGTGTAAATCAAATGATACAAACCCCCCAAAAACTATTTTAATTCCAGGTTGTACGGCAACAAAATAGGAAAAATGTCAAGGGGGGTGAATACTTTCACAAGCCATTGTATACACCTTTCAAATCAAGAAGTTTTTCGGCCAACATTAGCATCTTGCCAACTTTTTTCCACCTTTTTCTATATCTGAAAGGTGTTGCCGACATCAAAGCCCAAACTTTTATTTACGCGATCTGACCTAGTCATGATCAGAAACATGTAGCATGCAGTAATGTAGCCATTCAAGTGTAGGCCTGTTATTTTGCTCGATGACGAGACTCGCTTGCTTTTAATAGTATAGATTGCTGAAATGTTCTATTAGTATCATGATTTTATTGATTTAACCCTTATTTTACCATGTAAGTTGACTGAAAACACATTTTAATTTACAGCATCAACCTAGGGAATAGTTACAAGGGAGGGGAAGGTGAGTGGATGAGCCAATTGGAAGCTGGGGATGATTAGGTGGCCATGATCACATGAGGGCCAGATTGGTAATTTAGCCAGGACACTGGGGTTAACACCCCTACTCTTATGATAAGTGCCATTGGAGTCAGGACACCTTTTTAACGTTCTATCCGAAAGACGGTACCCAATAACTGAGGAAAATAATGCTTCCTACTGGCCCTCCAATATCACTTCCAGCAGCATCTGGTCTCCCATCCAGGGACTAGCCAGGACTGACCCTGCTTAGCTTCAGTAGCAAGCCAGCAGTGGGATGTAGGGTGGTATACTCTCAATGTAAGACCCTATGCCTGCTCTGTAACAAAGTGAAGTGATAGAGATAAAACGTGGATCAAACAATCATGGGCTTGCCTTGGGCTCTGTTTCAAAATATCACTTTTTTATATGACAGCGGTTCCACATGTTGCCATGGCGTAAATTGTGTGGGACATTTTTAGGGGGTATTTTATTCTGTTATATTTCATTATATTCTAAGCCTGCTATAAAATATATGCGTGTTGACTGTAATCATGGTAGCCTAAGCGTGTCTTGTCTGTTTAATGAACAAAATAACTATTGAGTTCAAACTCAAAATATGCCATTCTTTTATTTTATTAGTCGTATGTTTCTTAGGACCTGCCTAAAAACTATTAATAGTGGATTTCTTTGTGATGTGTATATTTAATGGATTGTCGGCATGTGGACTGGAGATATAAAAGGCTTACCACAGCAAGAATGTGGTAAAAATGGGACTGTATGAATTGGGTTCTAAAAAACATTGCCTGTTTTTTTTCACAGACAACATACCGTACAGTCTGTCTGTAAACGGTACTATAGTGACAATTTAATTCCCTGCTTTACGTGGGCTTGGCAGAATGGATCCATGTTAAAACAGATAACGAGGATGGCTGGAAAGGTTGACAGTGAGTGATCAATGGGTGTGTTCTGACGTGATGGCCTGGTATTAGTGTGAGTGAGATAGCAGGTTCTGAGAAGCAGTGACCAACAGGCAGACTCTTATTGCCAGTGGCATGACAGTAGTGGGGCGGCCGCTAACAATATAGAGGGATTGTCTGTCTTACAGTAGCTTCTCTGCTACAGTATACTGTTGGAAAAAATGGTGCTGTATAGAACCAAAAGGGCTCAATAGCTTGTTTCAAAATGGCTCTATATAGAACCACAAAAAAACTAAGCAAAATATGCAGTGTATCTGTAGTAGCGTTACTGTATCATAAGAGTGTCTGTAACTTACACATGTCAGTTCCTCAGGAATTGGATTGATTTGATTTGTCTTTTCATTTTGGTTAACGAGTTGTTTCCAAATTGTTGTTTTTGTGGGTCTTTTAGGAATAGTAACCCAAATACAACTAGATTAGGGGGTAATCAATTTGGGCAACAAAAACATCCCTCTAATAACGCTGTTAGTCTTTGGGTTTTTTTAATGTCCAAGAGTGTAACGGCTTTCGTCTTCCTCCTCGTCTGAGGAGGAGAAGTTAGAAGGATCGGAGGACCAATGTGCAGCGTGGTAATTGTTCATCTTGTTTAATACAAGTGAACACTCAAAATACAAAAAACAACAAATGTGAAAAACCGAAACAGTTCTGTCTGGTGCAGACACACGAAGACTGAAGACAACCACCCACAAAACCCAACACAAAACAGGCTACCTAAATATGGTTCCCAATCAGAGACAACACAAAACACCTGCCTCTGATTGAGAACCATATCAGGCCAAACACAGAAATAGGAAAATATAGAAATACAAACATAGACTGCCCACCCCAACTCACGCCATGACCATACTAAATAAAGACAAAACAAAGGAAATAAAGGTCAGAACGTGACATAGAGGGAAAATAGACAACACTGTGTTTGTTCTTCTGATCTCATCTTACTTCAGCAAGTTCACAAACATACATTTACCAGATGTAAAATAGTCTAAGAAAAATAGAATGTACTCTAAAATTCCTAATTCTCAGTATGTTAATGTATTTCCGTTGCTGCAGGTTCCTGTGTTGCGAGTCACAACTTGTGACCTAGCTCCAGTAGCAGTAGTAATAACACTCGAAACAGCTAAGACCGCTGACCTCCCTGCTCTTTCAGTGGACACATGAGGCTCAGTAATCCACCCTTGCCCAGATAAAAATAAATAACAAGCCGAGAGAGAAGCACTCCTGCCAAAACTCCCAAAATCATGACCTCTCTCTCTCCCGTCCTCCATCTCTCTCTCCCTCCATTTCTCTCTCTCTCTCTTTCTCTTGCTCTCCGTTCTCTCTGCCTCAGTTTCTTTCTCTCTCACTTGCTCTCTCTCGCTCTCCCTCTCTCCGACTGGCTTGCCCAGAAAAACAACAGTCTTTTAAATCGCACAACAGGCTGCTGCCCTCTTGTTCCATTGCATTTGCCAAGCTACAGTAAACAGTGTAATAATGCTGTTTGTTGCACAGCGCTGCCATCTCAGTTTTTTATAATCCTCTCTGTAGCTTTTCATCCGTATCAGTAGGAATGTTGGATTTAGCTTGCTGCATCAACAGCTGTGTAAACTGATACAGATACTGTCAGATGATGAAACTATACTGAAGCCTAGTTGTCTCTGTGGTTTCAGGGTATATTGAGGAGGCTTGCATCATCCCCTGTCCGTCTGACTGCAAGCTCAGTGAGTGGTCAAACTGGTCACGATGCAGCAAGTCCTGCGGCAGCGGGGTCAAAGTGCGTTCCAAGTGGCTGAGGGAGAAGCCTTACAACGGTGGTCGACCGTGCCCCAAACTGGACCATGTCAACCAGGTGAGTGGGGGACATTCATCACTCTTGGCCCTGTCTAGAAACAACCACTAGCCCTTACCCCAAAGACACTTGTAGAGATCTGAGAGGATTGGACAGATTTTTTCCATATTGCTTAAATTGATAAAACTTAGTGTCTAGTCTCTCGGGGGTAGAGGATAACGGATAAGGGTTGTTTCTGGGCAAGACTAGAACATGGTACAGGATAGAGGTCTCTGACTTGTTTTAATGTTTAAATAAAATACTTTGATTATGATTTAATGCATTAGATTAAAGGAACCATAACAGTGTTCATTTTTTAATGAAGCCAGAGTGGACATCTTTCAGTGTTTTATTCATTAGCTGAGTTAGGGCTTGTACACATTTACATTTTAGTCATTTAGCTTACAGGAGCAAGGAAGGTTAAGTGCCTTGCTCAAGAGCACATCGACAGATTTTTGCACGTTGTCGGCTTAGGACTTTGAACCAGATACCTTTCAGTTACTGGCCCAACGCTCTAACTGCTAGGCTACCTGTAAGATTAAGGAAGGGGAAGGAACTGTGAACTTTATGCTCCTACAGAGAAACAAGAGAACATGGTGTACTGCATTCTAATAATCCTGTATTTAAACACTCACTGTCTGTTTCCACGCTATTCTTTTCTTCTTTTCCTTGGTGTATGAACTGACCCCATCCACAGGCTCAGGTGAGTGACTTGTCACTGCCTTTTATAGTGTTTTTCAATGTATTTCTTCTTGCCATGGGATGGATAATAGTGTGGGAGTAAATGTAATGAATGAGTTTTGCGCTAGCACAAACCTGCTCTATACTATTTCATCATATACAAATGTGTTACAATACGTGCATTTTTGCTATGGGATGAATGGTGGTGTGACCTTGGGTGGCTAACAGTCTAGTGGTCTCTCACAAGGTGTATGAGGTGGTGCCCTGTCTCAGTGACTGTGGTCAGTATGTGTGGGTGGCTGAGCCCTGGAGTGTCTGGAAGGTCAGCAACGTGGACCTGAAGGAGAACTGTGGAGAAGGAGTGCAGACCAGAAAAGTCAGGTACGGACGATCAGCTCTTATAGGTACAACAGCCTATTTGACTTAGTCATTTAAGCTCCTAGTGGAGTGAAGGACAGCGGCAGTCTCTCCAACTAACCCTGTTCTGTGACGTTTTCTTAGCTTCATTCATTCAAGGTGATTCCTGCCTTCATCTCACCTTCATCTCCTCTACAAAAACCAATGATAATTGTATCAGTATTGCTAACCTATCATCCCCCCTCTTTCCAGGTGTATGCAGAACACTATCGATGGGCCGTCGGACCCTGTGGAGGATTACCTGTGTGACCCAGAGAAGATGCCTCTAGGGGCCAGAGACCGCCAGCTGCCCTGCCCTGAGGACTGTGTCCTGTCTGACTGGGGGGCCTGGAGCCGCTGCTCACTGGTATGGACAGATGCTGACTACCTTGTTGTTTTACCACCTATTTTATCCCTTTGCAATATTTCTGATATTTTGTGTTTTCTGGGTTTGGTTAGGAGCAAAGAAAAGTCCATCTCAGTAGGTGGACCAATGCAGGACTATTCTAATCTGTTATATTCTAAGGCTGTGGTGCTGAACACACTCAAAGCAAGAGTAGACTGCTTAAAGGGTTAACTATTACCTGAAATGCCCAGAGGTATTATGCTACTCACCATGGATCTCTGTCTCACACCTTAACATATAATAACTGGCGAATCAGAAAGTCTCCACTTTCTATTTAACCTGTTTCGGCCATATTCCCATGTTCAGAAATTCAACTCACATCAGAGCTGTTGTCAGCAACTTTCACTTTGGGTTTGCATCAATTTATAGTTTTTTACATTCGCCAGGACCAATTTCTCAATACCTAGTTACATTTTTCAAATCTCTTCACACAGTTCTCCTAACCATCTTTCAGCTTGGCACAGCAGTTAATTTCACATCTAAAATGCACTAAAACTACCAAAACACTACATACATGTGTCAAATCAACTCATTTTTCCATAACACTAGCAAAGGTTGTTACCCAACAAGCACACACTGTCACTCATAAAACAATAACCAAAAAAATACTAACAACAGGTAGCATTACACAATGTTCTCTTTTGTAAAATGTCTTTACAAAACAAGAATGACACCTCTCTACTGTTTAGAATTCACTGCAGTATATGTTACAGGAATGAATCAGACATGATGCTATATGCTTCAATATGTTTTATGTCATTTTTTGGCATTGAGTGATTCCAAAATAGAATCATTTGTATATACACCATCTACCGATACAGATACAGTAGCAATGCTAGTCAACTATGTCTTCTGCATTTGGCCCCAGGTTCTCATCCACATCATCTTACATCATCTTGGGCAATGCACCTAGGAAATAATCTTTTGGCATGTCTGGTCCATCCCTGGCAATCTTCTGCAGATACTTCCAGGCATCCAGCATTCACTGTGTCCAGGAGGGACATTTGATCACGTGGATGGTGGTCATAAACCTTACACCTCTATGAGGAAAATAATTCCTCTATGGGGTTGAGGAGTGGAGAGTAAGGTGGGAGGAAAAGTGACACCATCCTGGGATGGGCTGCATACCGCTCTGTGACTGCACGGGAGTGGTGAAATGCAACATTGTCCCATACAATTACAAACGTTGGCCGATTTCGCCTCACTGCAACCCTTTCCTCACCTGGCACAACCCTTCCATAGAGGTCACCCAGGAATGAAATGAGACGCTCGGTGTTGTATGGCCCAATTAGCGGTTTGTGTAACAGCAATCCATCAGAGGATTTTGCTGCACACATTGTGATGTTGGCACCCCTCTGGCCCGGGACATCCACTGTGGCTCTTTTCCCAATCCCATTCCTTCCTCACCGCCATGTTTTGGCCAAGTTGAAACCAGCCTCTTCCACAAAGATGAATATGTGGGGTGTTTTCCTGGCTTCAATCTCCATGACTCTCTAAAATATATCCACAAGGCAACATAAGAGTTAGGCTATTACAGTTGTTTACATTATGCCTAAAAACATGCCATTGTGTGCCTCTGCCCTGTTCGGTTTTGTTCAAAACCAGTTCTGTATTTTATAGTCATCTTACCTGGACATATTTGTTCCTGAGTTGCTTGACTCATTCAGAGTTCCTCACAAAGGGGACAGTGTACAACTGCTTCATCCTGACTTGATGTTGTTTCAGGACTCTAGAAATAGTTGTTATGCTTACATTGTGAATATTTCCAAATGTAATGTTGTCTGCCAACACTCTGTCCCGAATCTCTGTGAGTTTTATGCCATTGTTTCTGATGACCATATCAACGATTGCAGTTTCCTGCACAGCAGTGAAAATCCTACCTCTCCCGCCTGTGGGAGGTAACCGTTGGGTCCTAAGCATAAATACAAAAAATATTACACATAAGTGGGTTTGGGGGCTTTGCTCAATTTACTTCTGTAATGAGCAGTTCAGTCAGATGCCCTTGCAGAATGCACATCTTACCTGTTGTTTTGCCGGAAATTTCTCACAATAGATGTCACTGTTGAGCGTTACAGATTTGCCTGCACTTTCAGACCAGCCTCTCTCATTGATAGACCATGATTTATTACATGATCAATTATAGTATCCCTAATCTCATCTGAGACTACAGCTCTTGATCTTCCTCTCAGTCTTCTTCCACCACACATACGTACTCCTCTCCCTCTCTCAGCCACTTTTCTTCCTCTGTCAGCCACTTCTCTATCTCTGGCTGGGTCCATGTTTACATTACAGCACAGCATTATTCCTAAAATGTCCCCTTTTGTATAGATGGTAATGAAATTGAAAGACTAACACCTGTGTAAGTGTTCAGCTACAATGGGAATCAGCTGTGGTTGGTCTAATTGTTTTGATAGTATTTTTTTTATTTATTTGGAATATATTTTAATACGGTATTACTGTATAAATGTAGCTAATTGCTGTCTTATTCAATTTTGTGTTATGTTAGGTTTTGAACTTAAGTTTAGCAGTTTTGAAAAGAGTATGTAAACATGTGAAAATTGGCCTGTAGGTACATAGAGTTTTGGTGGTGGTTGTGTCTGAGTGAGAAAAGAATTCATGAAATTTGAAAGATGTAGTCATTGAATGCATTTTGTGCCAAAGCAATGAAAAATGAACCACAGTTTAGCCCACATAGACTGCTGTTGTGTTCACTGTGTGATGAGTTTTGAAAAAGTGACCTAAGTATTGAGAAATGGGTCCTAGCGATTGTAAAAAAAACTGTAAGCGATGGCCATTTGGTAATTGTTATTCTCCTGTTGGGCTCTCACCAGTTTAGAATGATGCCATTTGGTAAGTGTTATTCTCCTGTTGGGCTCTCACCAGTTTAGAATGATGTCATTTGGTAAGTGTTATTCTCCTGTTGGGCTCTCACCAGTTTAGAATGATGTCATTTGGTAAGTGTTATTCTCCTGTTGGGCTCTCACCAGTTTAGAATGATGTCATTTGGTAAGTGTGATTCTCCTGTTGGGCTCTCACCAGTTTAGAATGATGTCATTTGGTAAGTGTGATTCTCCTGTTGGGCTCTCACCAGTTTAGAATGATGTCATTTGGTAAGTGTTATTCTCCTGTTGGGCTCTCACCAGTTTAGAATGATGCCATTTGGTAAGTGTTATTCTCCTGTTGGGCTCTCACCAGTTTAGAATGATGTCATTTGGTAAGTGTTATTCTCCTGTTGGGCTCTCACCAGTTTAGAATGATGTCATTTGGTAAGTGTTATTCTCCTGTTGGGCTCTCACCAGTTTAGAATGATGTCATTTGGTAAGTGTGATTCTCCTGTTGGGCTCTCACCAGTTTAGAATGATGTCATTTGGTAAGTGTTATTCTCCTGTTGGGCTCTCACCAGTTTAGAATGATGTCATTTGGTAAGTGTTATTCTCCTGTTGGGCTCTCACCAGTTTAGAATGATGTCATTTGGTAAGTGTTATTCTCCTGTTGGGCTCTCACCAGTTTAGAATGATGTCATTTGGTAAGTGTTATTCTCCTGTTGGGCTCTCACCAGTTTAGAATGATGTCATTTGGTAAGTGTTATTCTCCTGTTGGGCTCTCACCAGTTTAGAATGATGCCATTTGGTAAGTGTTATTCTCCTGTTGGGCTCTCACCAGTTTAGAATGATGTCATTTGGTAAGTGTTATTCTCCTGTTGGGCTCTCACCAGTTTAGAATGATGCCATTTGGTAAGTGTTATTCTCCTGTTGGGCTCTCACCAGTTTAGAATGATGTCATTTGGTAAGTGTTATTCTCCTGTTGGGCTCTCACCAGTTTAGAATGATGTCATTTGGTAAGTGTTATTCTCCTGTTGGGCTCTTACCAGTTTAGAATGATGTCATTTGGTAAGTGTTATTCTCCTGTTGGGCTCTCACCAGTTTAGAATGATGTCATTTGGTAAGTGTTATTCTCCTGTTGGGCTCTCACCAGTTTAGAATGATGTCATTTGGTAAGTGTTATTCTCCTGTTGGGCTCTCACCAGTTTAGAATGATGTCATTTGGTAAGTGTTATTCTCCTGTTGGGCTCTCACCAGTTTAGAATGATGTCATTTGGTAAGTGTTATTCTCCTGTTGGGCTCTCACCAGTTTAGAATGATGTCATTTGGTAAGTGTTATTCTCCTGTTGGGCTCTTACCAGTTTAGAATGATGTCATTTGGTAAGTGTTATTCTCCTGTTGGGCTCTCACCAGTTTAGAATGATGTCATTTGGTAAGTGTTATTCTCCTGTTGGGCTCTTACCAGTTTAGAATGATGTCATTTGGTAAGTGTTATTCTCCTGTTGGGCTCTCACCAGTTTAGAATGATGTCATTTGGTAAGTGTTATTCTCCTGTTGGGCTCTCACCAGTTTAGAATGATGTCATTTGGTAAGTGTTATTCTCCTGTTGGGCTCTCACCAGTTTAGAATGATGTCATTTGGTAAGTGTTATTCTCCTGTTGGGCTCTCACCAGTTTAGAATGATGTCATTTGGTAAGTGTTATTCTCCTGTTGGGCTCTCACCAGTTTAGAATGATGTCATTTGGTAAGTGTTATTCTCCTGTTGGGCTCTCACCAGTTTAGAATGATGTCATTTGGTAAGTGTTATTCTCCTGTTGGGCTCTCACCAGTTTAGAATGATGTCATTTGGTAAGTGTTATTCTCCTGTTGGGCTCTCACCAGTTTAGAATGATGTCATTTAGTAAGTGTGATTCTCCTGTTGGGCTCTCACCAGTTTAGAATGATGTCATTTGGTAAGTGTTATTCTCCTGTTGGGCTCTCACCAGTTTAGAATGATGCCATTTGGTAAGTGTTATTCTCCTGTTGGGCTCTCACCAGTTTAGAATGATGTCATTTGGTAAGTGTTATTCTCCTGTTGGGCTCTCACCAGTTTAGAATGATGCCATTTGGTAAGTGTTATTCTCCTGTTGGGCTCTCACCAGTTTAGAATGATGTCATTTGGTAAGTGTTATTCTCCTGTTGGGCTCTCACCAGTTTAGAATGATGTCATTTGGTAAGTGTTATTCTCCTGTTGGGCTCTCACCAGTTTAGAATGATGTCATTTGGTAAGTGTTATTCTCCTGTTGGGCTCTCACCAGTTTAGAATGATGTCATTTGGTAAGTGTTATTCTCCTGTTGGGCTCTCACCAGTTTAGAATGATGCCATTTGGTAAGTGTTATTCTCCTGTTGGGCTCTCACCAGTTTAGAATGATGTCATTTGGTAAGTGTTATTCTCCTGTTGGGCTCTCACCAGTTTAGAATGATGTCATTTGGTAAGTGTTATTCTCCTGTTGGGCTCTCACCAGTTTAGAATGATGTCATTTGGTAAGTGTTATTCTCCTGTTGGGCTCTCACCAATTTAGAATGATGTCATTTGGTAAGTGTTATTCTCCTGTTGGGCTCTCACCAGTTTAGAATGATGTCATTTGGTAAGTGTTATTCTCCTGTTGGGCTCTCACCAGTTTAGAAGGATGTCATTTGGTAAGTGTTATTCTCCTGTTGGGCTCTCACCAGTTTAGAATGATGTCATTTGGTAAGTGTTATTCTCCTGTTGGGCTCTCACCAGTTTAGAATGATGCCATTTGGTAAGTGTGATTCTCCTGTTGGGCTCTCACCAGTTTAGAATGATGTCATTTGGTAAGTGTGATTCTCCAGCAAGGCTCTTACCCATTTAGGTGATGTCCATGTTGTATGTGTTATGTTCCTACTGGGCTCTCACCAATTTAGTGTGGTGCTCCGGCAATGCTCGCACCAATTTAAGTGATGGCTATTCAGTATGTGTTATTCTCTGGTGGGAGAATAGCTAGGATTTTTCCTTAGAAATGAATGGAGGGAGAGAGAGAGGGTGGATGACTTTCAGCAGGGAAGATGATCTCATGCAGCTCTAAATAGCATGCTGTGACCAAGGTATTATTGGAAAATCTCTGGTGGAAGGAGGGGACCTGTGTGTGTGTGTGTGTGTGTGTGTGTGTGTGTGTGTGTGTGTGTGTGTGTGTGTGTGTGTGTGTGTGTGTGTGTGTGTGTGTGTGTGTGTGTGTGTGTGTGTGTGTGTGTGTGTATCTGTGTGTGTGTATCTGTGTGTGTGTATCTGTGTGTATCTGTGTGTGTGGGAGCGTGTGTGAATGGGAGAGTGCTGTGGAAACGTGTGTCTGTGAAACGTGCGTGAGTGTGTGTGTGTGTGTGTGTGTGTGTGTCTATGTGTGTGTGTGGGAGCGTGTGTGTATGGGAGAGTGCTGTGGAAACGTGTGTCTGTGAAACGTGCGTGAAAGTGTGAGCGTGTGTGTGTGTGTGTGTGTGCCCGTGGTGAACCTCTAGTGGGAAGAGTGGTCAACCGTGTCACGTGCCTTGCCATTGCCCTTCCCAGGCACTCTGCCACGGATCCGTTGGGACAGTTAATGATCATGGATATGGAATATGTGGCTGTATAAGCAGGGGAAGACAGCACTCCAAATAGAAATGGTCTGAAAACACCTGAATAGACCAATTTATCTTGTAGGGGTTGGTTGGGGAAAATAGACAGAGGTGGAAATAGACAGAGGGCAATGTAGGGGAAAATATATATTAATGGAAAACCTTTTTCAATTTGCTGTTGGAAAGTGGTAAATTCACTTTTACAGGGTTTCATATTTGGTTCGCATTAAATTGCTGACTTGCTTTAGGTCTAGGCCAGGTTATTGTAAAAGCATGTTGTGACTACGACTGATGTAGAAAGGGCTTTATAAATGAATCTGTTTGATTGATTGATTGACTTCTTCTCTGATTTAAGCCATGCAACAAAATCAGCACTCGGGAGAGGACAACATACCCCGTTCGTCAACCTGGAGAGGGAAAGCTGTGCCCCAACACCACGGAGACAGAGCCCTGCAGCCTCAACAGCAACTGCTATCACTACTCCTATAACATCACCGGTAAGGCAAATGTCAGCCTGGGTTACTGCATGCGATGGATGGTAACAGAGACGTATATCAATATGGAAATATATGGCGATGGATGGTAAATACAGTATTGAATGTGATCTTACATCAAGTATATTTAGACCGCATGGCATTTGATATATATTAAGATGCACTCCAGAGGAAAAGGGTTTGGGAGGTAGGCAGTCTCCTTTTTCACCTCACGTTTCTTATGCTATTTTGTTTTTTACGCAGATTGGAGCACCTGCCAGCTGAGTGAGAGAGCTGTGTGTGGTAGTGGCATGAAGACACGCATGCTGGACTGTGTACGAAGCGACGGCAAGTCTGTGGACCTCAAGTTCTGTGAAGAGGTCTGTGTTCTTCTCTTTCCATTCCAAAGCTCATTAGTGATTAATTCTGTCGTCAGAGTCCAGACAGGTTGCTGTTGGTGTGTTGCCTGGGCGACTTGGAAACAGGGAAGAAGAAGAATCTCTCATTCTCCACAAATGCCCAAATAAAGTACTTTTCTTTTTGTTTTCTTGTCTCTTTCAGCTGGGGCTGGACAGGAAGTGGCAGATGAACGCTTCCTGTGTGGTGGAGTGTCCCGTCAACTGCCAGCTATCTGATTGGTCACCCTGGTCCGAGTGCACACAAACCTGTGGACTAGCAGGTACGTCACCATCTCCTTAACCCACTCTTTGTTACAAAAATATGATTCCCTGTTAGAATGCTGGGAATGCGTTGAAGGCTAATCACATCCAATTCTGAAGGTATAGCCACAAATCATAGAAGTAACAGAGAACTGATTAAGTGGTCCATTCACCTGTCTATTTCAGCTATCTATTTTATATCGATCCATGGATAGTGGGTAGTCTTTGACTAGAAGTCATTTGACTAATTATCCATCCATCAACATTATAAACTGGGTGGTTCGAGCCCTGAATGATGATTGGCTGAACGCCATGGTATATCAGACCGTATACCGCGGGAATGACAAAGCATTTTTTTTATGACAAAGCTTAATTATAGCACTGTATATCGTAGTATAGGGTGTGGATTTGCAGGAATGGTGGGTAGTCTGTGAGTCATTCCTTATTACTCATAGCTCTGCAGGTTCACAAAGCTACTGATCAACAGCACACACAGCTTAGAAACAGCCTCTCCTCTGAGGTAATGGCTGAAACGAGAAGCATTTTATGATGTGAGAGAGAAACAATTGTGAGCCTTAAACCAACTGAGAGTAATGGAGGGGGGGGGGGGGGTGGAGGAAAGAGGGAGGGATGATGATGTCCTCATGTGTAATCCTATAGGATCAGAGGATTGATTGGCGGTCCATTAAGCCTGTGTGCTCTGGGCCTGAGGGACCACTATGCCACTCCAGGAGTCCTTCAGAGCACTGGCCAGTGTCATAGTTGGCCAGAGAGCAAATCCAGGCTGAGATATGAAACCAATACAGGCTCTAGCTATTGTGGTAGCCATTAATCTGTCCCCAGGCAACGTGAGGATTTGCCACAGGATAGAGTAGCAGCAGGTGAACCACAGGAAGAGGAAGAGAACAGCTTCTCACACTCACTACTTTTCTTCCTGGAGTTGATTTTTTATCTAAATGTCGGATGGCAGGACACAATTACGTTGAGTAGCTAATATCTGTTCCTGAGCCAGGTTATAGTTTTTTCTAAATTAAATGGAGACACCTAGAAGCACCAATGTGTCGTATCCATCAGTGCGATGTAAACACAAACACAGGCACTCGCGCGTGCGCACACAAGCAGACACACACACCAGACCTGGGTTAAAATACAATTTTGGTCATTTCATTTACTTTCAAAGACATATATTAGTCAATGGAAGGTATTTGGAAATATACTTGGAAATCAATTGACAATACTTTCAAATACTTCCAATAGAGTTAGTTGATTGCGGCCAAATTATTTGAAAATACTCAAAGAAAATTAACTATTTCATAATAAATACTCCAATGTATTTGAACCCAGGTATTTCGCACGCACGCACGCACGCACGCACGCACGCACGCACGCACGCACGCACGCACGCACGCACGCACACTAGTTTCCTGGGGCATATCAGACCTGTGTGCATAGATAATGTGTCTTCCTCTGCAAAACACTAATAGCGACAGCTGGCACTAGCTTCCCCCTTGACCAGCGGCCCACCCAGTCACACACTGCTCCTCATCCCAAAACTCACTGCTGCCATAGACCACCTGTTGAGTGAGTAGGTGAGTAGAGAGACAGCACCGGAGAGCATAGAATCAGAATCCCATTGGAGAATAATTGTTACCTTAGGTGTACGCAATAGTGAACCTCCCCTTTAGTGAACCACCTTTAAAAAAAGCACAGGAGAGAATCTCAGGAAAACCCTGACTGCTGATTAAAAAGGAAGGAAAGAACCTCTATGGGGACAGCACATCCCCTCTCTATGGTGACACGCATCATGGCATGCATCACGGTGTGTTCACTAGAAGATGAATTGTCAGCTGTGTGAGACTAGAGACTTGCTGCAGGCTACACCAAGCCTGGGGGACTCCATTCTAACTGTGTTCAACATTAAGGAGCAGTATATGCCTCCCAGGCCCTCTGTGTGTGCAGTCAGCCTTAGAGAAAATAACACTGACACATGGAGATATCAATTACTTCTACAGCGTACAACAGAGAAGGAAAGTGGCAAATGTATTTTAAGGAGAGGGAACTTTATTTGATGTAGCATCAACTGAATTTGTATCATGAACAAAATATAGACAAGGAGTGGAGCTAGGAGTATAGTAGAGGACTGGTCACGCCTCTGAGCCTGGTTCCTCTCTAGTGGAGCTAGGAGTATAGTAGAGGACTGGTCATCCCTCTGAGCCTGGTTCCTCTCTAGTGGAGCTAGGAGTATAGTAGAGGACTGGTCACCCCTCTGAGCCTGGTTCCTCTCTAGTGGAGCTAGGAGTATAGTAGAGGACTGGTCAGCCCTCTGAGCCTGGTTCCTCTCTAGTGGAGCTAGGAGTATAGTAGAGGACTGGTCATCCCTCTGAGCCTGGTTCCTCTCTAGTGGAGCTAGGAGTATAGTAGAGGACTGGTCACCCCTCTGAGCCTGGTTCTTCTCTAGTGGAGCTAGGAGTATAGTAGAGGACTGGTCACCCATCTGAGCCTGGTTCCTCTCTAGTGGAGCTAGGAGTATAGTAGAGGACTGGTCACCCCTCTGAGCCTGGGTCCTCTCTAGTGGAGCTAGGAGTATACTAGAGGACTGGTCGGCCCTCTGAGCCTGGTTCCTCCCTAGTGGAGCTAGGAGTATAGTAGAGGACTGGTCACCCCTCTGAGCCTGGTTCCTTCTCTAGTGGAGCTAGGAGTATAGTAGAGGACTGGTCACCCCTCTGAGCCTGGTTCCTCTCTAGTGGAGCTAGGAGTATAGTAGAGGACTGGTCATCCCTCTGAGCCTGGTTCCTCTCTAGTGGAGCTAGGAGTATAGTAGAGGACTGGTCATCCCTCTGAGCCTGGTTCCTCTCTAGTGGAGCTAGGAGTATAGTAGAGGACTGGTCATCCCTCTGAGCCTGGTTCCTCTCTAGTGGAGCTAGGAGTATAGTAGAGGACTGGTCATCCCTCTGAGCCTGGTTCCTCTCTAGTGGAGCTAGGAGTATAGTAGAGGACTGGTCATCCCTCTGAGCCTGGTTCCTCTCTAGTGGAGCTAGGAGTATAGTAGAGGACTGGTCATCCCTCTGAGCCTGGTTCCTCTCTAGTGGAGCTAGGAGTATAGTAGAGGACTGGTCATCCCTCTGAGCCTGGTTCCTCTCTAGTGGAGCTAGGAGTATAGTAGAGGACTGGTCATCCCTCTGAGCCTGGTTCCTCTCTAGTGGAGCTAGGAGTATAGTAGAGGACTGGTCATCCCTCTGAGCCTGGTTCCTCTCTAGTGGAGCTAGGAGTATAGTAGAGGACTGGTCACCCTCTGAGCCTGGTTCCTCTCTAGTGGAGCTAGGAGTATAGTAGAGGACTGGTCAT
>NW_024059083.1:12500-41440 GCF_016432855.1 Salvelinus namaycush | reverse complement strand
AATGAACCTGTTGACAGTATAAAGTGGTGTAGTCCCAGTCTACTAATGTAATGAACCTGTGATAAAGTGGTGTAGTCCAAGTCTACTAATGTAATGAACCTGTTGATAGTATAAAGTGGTGTAGTCCCAGTCTACTAATGTAATGAACCTGTTGATAAAGTGGTGTAGTCCCAGTCCACTAATGTAATGAACCTGTTGACAGTATAAAGTGGTGTAGTCCCAGTCTACTAATGTAATGAACCTGTTGATAGTATAAAGTGGTGTAGTCCCCAGTCTACTAATGTAATGAACCTGTTGATAAAGTGGTGTAGTCCCAGTCTACTAATGTAATGAACCTGTTGACAGTATAAAGTGGTGTAGTCCCAGTGTACTAATGTAATGAACCTGTTGATAGTATAAAGTGGTGTAGTCCCAGTCTACTAATGTAATGAACCTGTTGACAGTATAAAGTGGTGTAGTCCCAGTCTACTAATGTAATGAACCTGTTGATAGTATAAAGTGGTGTAGTCCCAGTCTACTAATGTAATGAACCTGTTGACAGTATAAAGTGGTGTAGTCCCAGTCTACTAATGTAATGAACCTGTCGATAGTATAAAGTGGTGTAGTCCCAGTCTACTAATGTAATGAACCTGTTGATAGAGTGGTGTAGTCCCAGTCTACTAATGTAATGAACCTGTTGATAAAGTGGTGTAGTCCCAGTCTACTAATGTAATGAACCTGTTGACAGTATAAAGTGGTGTAGTCCCAGTCTACTAATGTAATGAACCTGTTGACAGTATAAAGTGGTGTAGTCCCAGTCTACTAATGTAATGAACCTGTTGATAGAGTGGTGTAGTCCCAGTCTACTAATGTAATGAACCTGTTGATAAAGTGGTGTAGTCCCAGTCTACTAATGTAATGAACCTGTTGATAGAGTGGTGTAGTCCCAGTCTACTAATGTAATGAACCTGTTGATAAAGTGGTGTAGTCCCAGTCTACTAATGTAATGAACCTGTTGACAGTATAAAGTGGTGTAGTCCCAGTCTACTAATGTAATGAACCTGTTGACAGTATAAAGTGGTGTAGTCCCAGTCTACTAATGTAATGAACCTGTTGATAGAGTGGTGTAGTCCCAGTCTACTAATGTAATGAACCTGTTGATAAAGTGGTGTAGTCCCAGTCTACTAATGTAATGAACCTGTTGATAGAGTGGTGTAGTCCCAGTCTACTAATGTAATGAACCTGTTGATAAAGTGGTGTAGTCCCAGTCTACTAATGTAATGAACCTGTTGACAGTATAAAGTGGTGTAGTCCCAGTCTACTAATGTAATGAACCTGTTGACAGTATAAAGTGGTGTAGTCCCAGTCTACTAATGTAATGAACCTGTTGATAGAGTGGTGTAGTCCCAGGCTACTAATGTAATGAACCTGTTGATAAAGTGGTGTAGTCCCAGTCTACTAATGTAATGAACCTGTTGACAGTATAAAGTGGTGTAGTCCCAGTCTACTAATGTAATGAACCTGTTGACAGTATAAAGTGGTGTAGTCCCAGTCTACTAATGTAATGAACCTGTTGATAGTATAAAGTGGTGTAGTCCCAGTCTACTAATGTAATGAACCTGTTGACAGTATAAAGTGGTGTAGTCCCAGTCTACTAATGTAATGAACCTGTTGATAAAGTGGTGTAGTCCCAGTCTACTAATGTAATGAACCTGTTGACAGTATAAAGTGGTGTAGTCCCAGTCTACTAATGTAATGAACCTGTTGACAGTATAAAGTGGTGTAGTCCCAGTCTACTAATGTAATGAACCTGTTGATAGTATAAAGTGGTGTAGTCCCAGTCTACTAATGTAATGAACCTGTTGATAGAGTGGTGTAGTCCCAGTCTACTAATGTAATGAACCTGTTGATAGTATAAAATGGTGTAGTCCCAGTCTACTAATCTAATGAACCTGTTGACAGTATAAAGTGGTGTAGTCCCAGTCTACTAATGTAATGAACCTGTTGACAGTATAAAGTGGTGTAGTCCCAGTCTACTAATGTAATGAACCTGTTGACAGTATAAAGTGGTGTAGTCCCAGTCTACTAATGTAATGAACCTGTTGATAATATAAAGTGGTGTAGTCCCAGTCTACTAATGTAATGAACCTGTTGATAGTATAAAGTGGTGTAGTCCCAGTCTACTAATGTAATGAACCTGTTGACAGTATAAAGTGGTGTAGTCCCAGTCTACTAATGTAATGAACCTGTCGATAGTATAAAGTGGTGTAGTCCCAGTCTACTAATGTAATGAACCTGTTGATAGAGTGGTGTAGTCCCAGTCTACTAATGTAATGAACCTGTTGATAAAGTGGTGTAGTCCCAGTCTACTAATGTAATGAACCTGTTGATAGAGTGGTGTAGTCCCAGTCTACTAATGTAATGAACCTGTTGATAAAGTGGTGTAGTCCCAGTCTACTAATGTAATGAACCTGTTGACAGTATAAAGTGGTGTAGTCCCAGTCTACTAATGTAATGAACCTGTTGACAGTATAAAGTGGTGTAGTCCCAGTCTACTAATGTAATGAACCTGTTGATAGAGTGGTGTAGTCCCAGTCTACTAATGTAATGAACCTGTTGATAAAGTGGTGTAGTCCCAGTCTACTAATGTAATGAACCTGTTGACAGTATAAAGTGGTGTAGTCCCAGTCTACTAATGTAATGAACCTGTTGACAGTATAAAGTGGTGTAGTCCCAGTCTACTAATGTAATGAACCTGTTGATAGTATAAAGTGGTGTAGTCCCAGTCTACTAATGTAATGAACCTGTTGACAGTATAAAGTGGTGTAGTCCCAGTCTACTAATGTAATGAACCTGTTGATAAAGTGGTGTAGTCCCAGTCTACTAATGTAATGAACCTGTTGACAGTATAAAGTGGTGTAGTCCCAGTCTACTAATGTAATGAACCTGTTGACAGTATAAAGTGGTGTAGTCCCAGTCTACTAATGTAATGAACCTGTTGATAGTATAAAGTGGTGTAGTCCCAGTCTACTAATGTAATGAACCTGTTGATAGAGTGGTGTAGTCCCAGTCTACTAATGTAATGAACCTGTTGATAGTATAAAGTGGTGTAGTCCCAGTCTACTAATGTAATGAACCTGTTGACAGTATAAAGTGGTGTAGTCCCAGTCTACTAATGTAATGAACCTGTTGACAGTATAAAGTGGTGTAGTCCCAGTCTACTAATGTAATGAACCTGTTGACAGTATAAAGTGGTGTAGTCCCAGTCTACTAATGTAATGAACCTGTTGATAATATAAAGTGGTGTAGTCCCAGTCTACTAATGTAATGAACCTGTTGATAGTATAAAGTGGTGTAGTCCCAGTCTACTAATGTAATGAACCTGTTGATAAAGTGGTGTAGTCCCAGTCTACTAATGTAATGAACCTGTTGACAGTATAAAGTGGTGTAGTCCCAGTCTACTAATGTAATGAACCTGTTGACAGTATAAAGTGGTGTAGTCCCAGTCTACTAATGTAATGAACCTGTCGATAGTATAAAGTGGTGTAGTCCCAGTCTACTAATGTAATGAACCTGTTGATAGAGTGGTGTAGTCCCAGTCTACTAATGTAATGAACCTGTTGATAAAGTGGTGTAGTCCCAGTCTACTAATGTAATGAACCTGTTGACAGTATAAAGTGGTGTAGTCCCAGTCTACTAATGTAATGAACCTGTTGATAGTATAAAGTGGTGTAGTCCCAGTCTACTAATGTAATGAACCTGTTGATAGTATAAAGTGGTGTAGTCCCAGTCTACTAATGTAATGAACCTGTTGATAAAGTGGTGTAGTCCCAGTCTACTAATGTAATGAACCTGTTGATAGTATAAAGTGGTGTAGTCCCAGTCTACTAATGTAATGAACCTGTTGATAGTATAAAGTGGTGTAGTCCCAGTCTACTAATGTAATGAACCTGTCGATAGTATAAAGTGGTGTAGTCCCAGTCTACTAATGTAATGAACCTGTTGATAGAGTGGTGTAGTCCCAGTCTACTAATGTAATGAACCTGTTGATAAAGTGGTGTAGTCCCAGTCTACTAATGTAATGAACCTGTTGACAGTATAAAGTGGTGTAGTCCCAGTCTACTAATGTAATGAACCTGTTGATAGTATAAAGTGGTGTAGTCCCAGTCTACTAATGTAATGAACCTGTTGATAAAGTGGTGTAGTCCCAGTCTACTAATGTAATGAACCTGTTGATAGTATAAAGTGGTGTAGTCCCAGTCTACTAATGTAATGAACCTGTTGATAAAGTGGTGTAGTCCCAGTCTACTAATGTAATGAACCTGTTGACAGTATAAAGTGGTGTAGTCCCAGTCTACTAATGTAATGAACCTGTTGATAGTATAAAGTGGTGTAGTCCCAGTCTACTAATGTAATGAACCTGTTGATAAAGTGGTGTAGTCCCAGTCTACTAATGTAATGAACCTGTTGACAGTATAAAGTGGTGTAGTCCCAGTCTACTAATGTAATGAACCTGTTGACAGTATAAAGTGGTGTAGTCCCAGTCTACTAATGTAATGAACCTGTTGATAGTATAAAGTGGTGTAGTCCCAGTCTACTAATGTAATGAACCTGTTGACAGTATAAAGTGGTGTAGTCCCAGTGTACTAATGTAATGAACCTGTTGATAGTATAAAGTGGTGTAGTCCCAGTCTACTAATGTAATGAACCTGTTGACAGTATAAAGTGGTGTAGTCCCAGTCTACTAATGTAATGAACCTGTTGATAGTATAAAGTGGTGTAGTCCCAGTCTACTAATGTAATGAACCTGTTGATAAAGTGGTGTAGTCCCAGTCTACTAATGTAATGAACCTGTTGATAAAGTGGTATAGTCCCAGTCTACTAATGTAATGAACCTGTTGATAAAGTGGTGTAGTCCCAGTCTACTAATGTAATGAACCTGTTGATAGTATAAAGTGGTGTAGTCCCAGTCTACTAATGTAATGAACCTGTTGACAGTATAAAGTGGTGTAGTCCCAGTCTACTAATGTAATGAACCTGTTGATAGTATAAAGTGGTGTAGTCCCAGTCTACTAATGTAATGAACCTGTTGATAAAGTGGTGTAGTCCCAGTCTACTAATGTAATGAACCTGTTGATAGTATAAAGTGGTGTAGTCCCAGTCTACTAATGTAATGAACCTGTTGACAGTATAAAGTGGTGTAGTCCCAGTCTACTAATGTAATGAACCTGTTGATAAAGTGGTGTAGTCCCAGTCTACTAATGTAATGAACCTGTTGACAGTATAAAGTGGTGTAGTCCCAGTCTACTAATGTAATGAACCTGTTGACAGTATAAAGTGGTGTAGTCCCAGTCTACTAATGTAATGAACCTGTTGACAGTATAAAGTGGTGTAGTCCCAGTCTACTAATGTAATGAACCTGTTGACAGTATAAAGTGGTGTAGTCCCAGTCTACTAATGTAATGAACCTGTTGACAAAGTGGTGTAGTCCCAGTCTACTAATGTAATGAACCTGTTGATAGTATAAAGGGGTGTAGTCCCAGTCTACTAATGTAATGAACCTGTTGACAGTATAAAGTGGTGTAGTCCCAGTCTACTAATGTAATGAACCTGTTGATAGTATAAAGTGGTGTAGTCCCAGTCTACTAATGTAATGAACCTGTTGATAGTATAAAGTGGTGTAGTCCCAGTCTACTAATGTAATGAACCTGTTGATAAAGTGGTGTAGTCCCAGTCTACTAATGTAATGAACCTGTTGATAAAGTGGTGTAGTCCCAGTCTACTAATGTAATGAACCTGTTGATAGTATAAAGTGGTGTAGTCCCAGTCTACTAATGTAATGAACCTGTTGATAAAGTGGTGTAGTCCCAGTCTACTAATGTAATGAACCTGTTGACAGTATAAAGTGGTGTAGTCCCAGTCTACTAATGTAATGAACCTGTTGACAAAGTGGTGTAGTCCCAGTCTACTAATGTAATGAACCTGTTGATAGTATAAAGGGGTGTAGTCCCAGTCTACTAATGTAATGAACCTGTTGACAGTATAAAGTGGTGTAGTCCCAGTCTACTAATGTAATGAACCTGTTGATAGTATAAAGTGGTGTAGTCCCAGTCTACTAATGTAATGAACCTGTTGACAGTATAAAGTGGTGTAGTCCCAGTCTACTAATGTAATGAACCTGTTGACAGTATAAAGTGGTGTAGTCCCAGTCTACTAATGTAATGAACCTGTTGACTGTATAAAGTGGTGTAGTCCCAGTCTACTAATGTAATGAACCTGTTGACTGTATAAAGTGGTGTAGTCCCAGTCTACTAATGTAATGAACCTGTTGATAGTATAAAGTGGTGTAGTCCCAGTCTACTAATGTAATGAACCTGTTGATAGTATAAAGTGGTGTAGTCCCAGTCTACTAATGTAATGAACCTGTTGATAGAGTAGTGTAGTCCCAGTCTACTAATGTAATGAACCTGTTGATAAAGTGGTGTAGTCCCAGTCTACACTACGTATCGATGTGGCAGGAAGCGTCTGTCAGAGAACATCTGATTAATGACATCAGTAAACACACTATCTACTGTTTACTCAAACTATCAGTGTCCGGTTTGCAACCCCTGTGTGTATGTGTGTGTGTGTGTGTGTGTGTGTGTGTGTGTGTGTGTGTGTGTGTGTGTGTGTGTGAGGCAGACAGACAGACAGACAGACAGACAGACAGACAGACAGACAGACAGACAGACAGACAGACAGACAGACAGACAGACAGACAGACAGACAGACAGACAGACAGACAGACAGACAGACAGACAGACAGACAGACAGACAGACACTATCAGACCATTTTTATTGTTTATCCATTTCACTTGCTTTGGCAATGTAAACATATGTTCCCATGCCAATAAAGCCCCTTGAATTGAATTGAGAGAGAGAGAGAGCGGAAGAGAGGGATGGGGAGGAGAGAGAGAGCGGAAGAGGGGGACAGGGAGGAGAGAGAGAGAAAGAGAGCGAGAGAGTGGAAGAGGCGGAGGAGGCAGAGCCCCACCCTGTCTGAAGAAAGGCCCACACACATGACTCATACTGACTTCCCCAAATACAGCCCCTCTGCTCCACAAACACACACACACACAGAGACACACTATGGTTTTAGAGAGAGAGAGAGACAGGAAGAGAGGGACGGGGAGGAGAGAGAGAGATCGGAAGAGAGGGACGGGGAGGAGAGGAGAGAGAGGAAGAAGAGAGGGACGGGGAGTAGAGAGAGAGCGGAAGAGAGGGACGGGGAGGAGAGAGAGATCGGAAGAGAGGGACGGGGAGGAGAGAGAGGAAGAAGAGAGGGACGGGGAGGAGAGAGAGGAAGAAGAGAGGGACGGGGAGGAGAGAGAGGAAGAAGAGAGGGACGGGGAGGAGAGAGAGGAAGAAGAGAGGGACGGGTAGTAGAGAGAGAGAGCGGAAGAGAGGGACGGGTAGTAGAGAGAGAGAGAGCGGAAGAGAGGGACGGGGAGGAGAGAGAGAGAGAGAAAGAGAGAGAGAGGGAGGGGGAGGAGGCAGAGCCCCACCCTGTCTGAAGAAAGGCCCACACACATGACTCATACTGACTTCCCCAAATACAGCCCCTCTGCTCCACAAACACACTCACTGGTGTGCTAGAAACTAGAGTTGACTTTCATCAGAAGCATTACAAAATGTTTGTGAGAAAACCATCAGTAGAGTTGAAAATGCGATGGAAACCCATTTAACTTGGATTAAACCAGGATGGGAACCCATTTAACTTGGATTTAACTGGGATGGGAACCCATTTAACTTGGATTTAACTGGGATGGGAACCCATTTAACTTGGATTTAACTGGGATGGGAACCCATTTAACTTGGATTAAACCAGGATGGGAACCCATTTAACTTGGATTAAACCAGGATGGGGACCCATTTAACTTGGATTAAACCAGGATGGGGACCAATTTAACTTGGATTAAACCAGGATGGGGACCCATTTAACTTGGATTAAACCAGGATGGGGACCCATTTAACTTGGATTAAACCAGGATGGGGACCCATTTAACTTGGATTAAACCAGGATGGGGACCCATTTAACCAGGATGGGGACCAATTTAACTTGGATTAAACCAGGATGGGGACCCATTTAACTTGGATTTAACTGGGATGGGGACCCATTTAACTTGGATTAAACCAGGATGGGAACCCATTTAACCGGGATGGGAACCCATTTAACTTGGATTTAACTGGGATGGGAACCCATTTAACTTGGATTAAACCAGGATGGGGACCCATTTAACTGGGATTTAACTTGGATGGGAACCCATTTAACTGGGATGGGAACCCATTTAACTTGGATTTAACCAGGATGGGGACCCATTTAACTTGGATTTAACCAGGATGGGGACCCATTTAACTTGGATTAAACCAGGATGGGGACCCATTTAACTTGGATTAAACCAGGATGGGGACCCATTTAACTTGGATTAAACCAGGATGGGGACCCATTTAACTTGGATTAAACCAGGATGGGGACCCATTTAACTTGGATTAAACCAGGATGGGGACCCATTTAACTTGGATTAAACCAGGATGGGAACCCATGGAACCCATTAACTGGTCTAGCGTGTCATGACGTTGGGTTGGGGGTAGGTTTACGACAGTCATAAATACCTCTTTCCCCCTTTTTCTCTCTCCCCACTATAACTGATGTGACATAAGGAAACCCATGGGTTAACATAGAGATTCTGGGTAACATCAGAAGTTGGGGGAAATGAACTATATTCTGGTAATCCAACCAACTGTACATATGCGGTGGTACTAAAGGTATATTATGTCAGTTCGGTTGCCCTCTGACACATTCTCATCAATGACAGAATGACATAAACGCTACTGTGAAAAGTCTAAACGTCAGAGGTATCGGATTCACATGGAATTGTTGTTTAATTCAAATGTTTGAATATGACATTGTTTGTGAAGAGGTGAAATGTAATTTTACCTTCCAAATGAGAGATCTGTGTTTTCATAAATTTGGCTTCTGCTCAACCAGGGGCCCGCCCCTGTGAAGAGACCTGGGTAATAGACTTTTCAGACACACCCCTCTCCCTCCACTATATAAAGCCATAGACAAGAATATAACTTCCTGTTCCAGGTACATTTTGGATGACGATCCGATGTCAGAATGGTTCAGACAATAACTACAGAACTAGGCCAACATCAGCATGGACTTTGATTGTGAATGGTATGAACTTTGAACTCGTGTTCACTACAGAAGTGATATCTCCTAGCCGTTGAGTTGGCAACAGCTGCTACAAACGCAGGTTAGGAAGGACAGTCCGAGTATCCCGTCTTCCACACACAACGTTACTACACGTATCCCGTGACTACCAGAGACATTCTTCAAAGGACAGAGGACTCGGGTGGGCGACACGGTCCATCTACCACCAACCTACTGAAGTGCAGCTCAGAGTAAATATGTATTGCATTTCCTCTTCAAATGGGCGGTAATTTAGAATGCATAAGATACTGTATTTACGATAGCACAGCTCGCCTATGTTCCAGTCACCCGCTCTTTCACTAGGACTCAGCCCCTTCCCTTTGTGTAACAAGCTGTCATAGCTATTCCGCCCGCTAGGGACGTTTTTCTGTATGACGTAATTTGTGATCAAGTTATGATCTAATTGTATATGTGTGATTCTGTGTGATTAGTTAGGTATTTAGTAAATAAATAATTAAACCCAATTTTGTATTGCTGATTCTACTTGTTAGCCAGGATTCTTGCAGATAATCAAGGACTTACAACTTTCAGATGAGACTGAATAAAATGACGATTAATGTGACTGTTATTTAGTAAAATATTACTAAATCTTTAAGAGTTTATTCGAAAGATAACAGCTCTATAAATATTCTTTCGTGGTGTCCCTCTCTAGTTAATTAATATTTACATGATTAGTTCAATCAGGTAATATTAATTACGGAGAAATTATTTTATAGAATAGCATGTCATAGCATGCTGGCATAGTCAAAGACACGACAAGCGTAATAACCTATTCTATAATGACCTCCATTCTACTGGTCTAGTGTAATAACCTATTCTATAATGACCTCCATTCTACTGGTCTAGTTTAATAACCTATTCTATAATGACCTCCATTCTACTGGTCTAGTGTAATAACCTATTCTATAATGACCTCCATTCTACTGGTCTAGTGTAATAACCTATTCTATAATGACCTCCATTCTACTGGTCTAGTTTAATAACCTATTCTATAATGACCTCCATTCTACTGGTCTAGTGTAATAACCTATTCTATAATGACCTCCATTCTACTGGTCTAGTGTAATAACCTATTCTATAATGACCTCCATTCTACTGGTCTAGCGTAATAACCTATTCTATAATGACCTCCATTCTACTGGGCTAGTGTAATAACCTATTCTATAATGACCTCCATTCTACTGGTCTAGTGTAATAACCTATTCTATAATGACCTCCATTCTACTGGGCTAGTGTAATAACCTATTCTATAATGACCTCCATTCTACTGGTCTAGTGTAATAACCTATTCTATAATGACCTCCCTCCATTCTACTGGTCTAGTGTAATAACCTATTCTATAATGACCTCCATTCTACTGGTCTAGTGTAATAACCTATTCTATAATGACCTCCCTCCATTCTACTGGTCTAGTGTAATAACCTATTCTATAATGACCTCCATTCTACTGGTCTAGTGTAATAACCTATTCTATAATGACCTCCATTCTACTGGTCTAGTGTAATAACCTATTCTATAATGACCTCCCTCCATTCTACTGGTCTAGTGTAATAACCTATTCTATAATGACCTCCATTCTACTGGTCTAGTGTAATAACCTATTCTATAATGACCTCCATTCTACTGGTCTAGTGTAATAACCTATTCTATAATGACCTCCATTCTACTGGTCTAGTGTAATAACCTATTCTATAATGACCTCCATTCTACTGGTCTAGTGTAATAACCTATTCTATAATGACCTCCATTCTACTGGTGTAGTGTAATAACCTATTCTATAATGACCTCCATTCTACTGGTCTAGTGTAATAACCTATTCTATAATGACCTCCATTCTACTGGTGTAGTGTAATAACCTATTCTATAATGACCTCCATTCTACTGGTCTAGTGTAATAACCTATTCTATAATGACCTCCATTCTACTGGTCTAGTGTAATAACCTATTCTATAATGACCTCCCTCCATCGATATAACCTGTTTATATTGTCTATTGTTCTGTGTTCGTATTGTCTATTGTTCTGTGTTCGTATTGTCTATTGTTCTGTGTTCGTATTGTCTATTGTTCTGTGTTCGTATTGTCTATTGTTCTGTGTTCGTATTGTCTATTGTTCTGTGTTCGTATTGTCTATTGTTCTGTGTTCGTATTGTCTATTGTTCTGTGTTCGTATTGTCTATTGTTCTGTGTTCGTATTGTCTATTGTTCTGTGTTTATATTGTCTATTGTTCTGTGCGTTTGTTGTTTAGCTAATGATTATTTAATGACAGTCTCCTGGGCTGTGCTGCGGATAGCGTTTCACATTACAGGCAGAGATGGAAAGTTAAACATGAACATTTGACCAGAATCCTCCGGGTGGGGCAGTGAAACATTCCACTGTAGATAGTAAGTCTTCAGTGTAGTCAACTTACCATTGTGGTAGATTGGTGATCGTTGATTTGATTAGGAGGAGGAGGTGGTGTCTGAAAAGAGAAACACACTTAGAAACGCTTCGAAGCGCACTTTTAAAGTCATGAAAAACACACACTGCATGTTTCCATTCATACAACAGTTATATAATATGTTCTTCTGTTCTGCAACAGCCCACAGCTCACCCTTAACTAGCTTCTTATTATCCGTAGGCTTTTCAGCGGTCAGTGGTGCCCACAGCTCACCCTTAACTAGCTTCCTATTATCCGTAGGCTATTCAGCGGTCAGTGGTGCCCACAGCTCACCCTTAACTAGCTTCCTATTATCCGTAGGCTATTCAGCGGTCAGCGGTGCCCAGAGCTCACCCTTAACTAGCTTCCTATTATCCGTAGGCTATTCAGCGGTCAGTGGCGCCCACAGCTCACCCTTAACTAGCTTCCTATTATCCGTAGGCTATTCAGCGGTCAGCGGTGCCCAGAGCTCACCCTTAACTAGCTTCTTATTATCCGTAGGCTATTCAGCGGTCAGTGGTGCCCACAGCTCACCCTTAACTAGCTTCCTATTATCCGTAGGCTATTCAGCGGTGCCCACAGCCCACCCTTAACTAGCTTCTTATTATCTGTAGGCTTTTCACACGGCGCCCACAGCTCACCCTTAACTAGCTTCTTATTATCCGTAGGCTATTCAGCGGTCAGCGGTGCCCACAGCTCACCCTTAACTAGCTTCCTATTATCCGTAGGCTATTCAGCGGTCAGCGGTGCCCACAGCTCACCCTTAACTAGCTTCCTATTATCCGTAGGCTATTCAGCGGTCAGCGGTGCCCACAGCTCACCCTTAACTAGCTTCCTATTATCCGTAGGCTTTTCAGCGGTCAGTGGCGCCCACAGCTCACCCTTAACTAGCTTCCTATTATCCGTAGGCTATTCAGCGGTCAGTGGTGCCCACAGCTCACCCTTAACTAGCTTCCTATTATCCGTAGGCTATTCAGCGGTGACCACAGCTCACCCTTAACTAGCTTCCTATTATCCGTAGGCTATTCAGCGGTCAGTGGTGCCCACAGCTCACCCTTAACTAGCTTCCTATTATCCGTAGGCTATTCAGCGGCGCCCACAGCTCACCCTTAACTAGCTTCTTATTATCTGTAGGCTTTTCACACGGCGCCCACAGCTCACCCTTAACTAGCTTCTTATTATCTGTAGGCTTTTCAGCGGTTAGTGGTGCCCACAGCTCACCCTTAACTAGCTTCTTATTATCTGTAGGCTTTTCAGCGGTCAGTGGTGCCCACAGCTCACCCTTAACTAGCTTCTTATTATCTGTAGGCTTTTCAGCGGTCAGTGGTGCCCACAGCTCACCCTTAACTAGCTTCTTATTATCTGTAGGCTTTTCAGCGGCGCCCACAGCTCACCCATAACTAGCTTCTTATTATCTGTAGGCTTTTCAGCGGAGCCCACAGCTCACCCTTAACTAGCTTCTTATTATCCGTAGGCTATTCAGCGGTCAGTGGTGCCCACAGCTCACCCTTAACTAGCTTCTTATTATCTGTAGGCTATTCAGCGGTCAGTGGTGCCCACAGCTCACCCATAACTAGCTTCTTATTATCTGTAGGCTTCTCAGCGGTTAGTGGCGCCCACAGCTCACCCATAACTAGTGGTCATCCCTACTGTCTCTGATCTGGAGGACTCACTAAACAGAGAACATCCCTGGTCATCCCTACTGCCTCTGATCTGGAGGACTCACTAAACAGAGAACATCCCTGGTCACCCCTACTGCCTCTGATCTGGAGGACTCACTAAACAGAGAACATCCCTGGTCATCCCTACTGCCTCTGATCTGGAGGACTCACTAAACAGAGAACATCCCTGGTCATCCCTACTGTCTCTGATCTGGAGGACTCACTAAACAGAGAACATCCCTGGTCATCCCTACTGCCTCTGATCTGGAGGACTCACTAAACAGAGAACATCCCTGGTCATCCCTACTGCCTCTGATCTGGAGGACTCACTAAACAGAGAACATCCCTGGTCATCCCTACTGTCTCTGATCTGGAGGACTCACTAAACAGAGAACATCCCTGGTCATCCCTACTGCCTCTGATCTGGAGGACTCACTAAACAGAGAACATCCCTGGTCATCCCTACTGTCTCTGATCTGGAGGACTCACTAAACAGAGAACATCCCTGGTCATCCCTACTGTCTCTGATCTGGAGGACTCACTAAACAGAGAACATCCCTGGTCATCCCTACTGTCTCTGATCTGGAGGACTCACTAAACAGAGAACATCCCTGGTCATCCCTACTGCCTCTGATCTGGAGGACTCACTAAACAGAGAACATCCCTGGTCATCCCTACTGCCTCTGATCTGGAGGACTCACTAAACAGAGAACATCCCTGGTCATCCCTACTGTCTCTGATCTGGAGGACTCACTAAACAGAGAACATCCCTGGTCATCCCTACTGCCTCTGATCTGGAGGACTCACTAAACAGAGAACATCCCTGGTCATCCCTACTGTCTCTGATCTGGAGGACTCACTAAACAGAGAACATCCCTGGTCATCCCTACTGTCTCTGATCTGGAGGACTCACTAAACAGAGAACATCCCTGGTCATCCCTACTGCCTCTGATCTGGAGGACTCACTAAACAGAGAACATCCCTGGTCATCCCTACTGCCTCTGATCTGGAGGACTCACTAAACAGAGAACATCCCTGGTCATCCCTACTGTCTCTGATCTGGAGGACTCACTAAACAGAGAACATCCCTAGTCATCCCTACTGCCTCTGATCTGGAGGACTCACTAAACAGAGAACATCCCTGGTCATCCCTACTGCCTCTGATCTGGAGGACTCACTAAACAGAGAACATCCCTGGTCATCCCTACTGCCTCTGATCTGGAGGACTCACTAAACAGAGAACATCCCTGGTCATCCCTACTGTCTCTGATCTGGAGGACTCACTAAACAGAGAACATCCCTAGTCATCCCTACTGCCTCTGATCTGGAGGACTCACTAAACAGAGAACATCCCTGGTCATCCCTACTGCCTCTGATCTGGAGGACTCACTAAACAGAGAACATCCCTGGTCATCCCTAGTGCCTCTGATCTGGAGGACTCACTAAACAGAGAATGTCCCTGGTCATCCCTACTGCCTCTGATCTGGAGGACTCACTAAACAGAGAACATCCCTGGTCATCCCTACTGCCTCTGATCTGGAGGACTCACTAAACAGAGAACATCCCTGGTCATCTCTACTGTCTCTGATCTGGTGGACTCACTAAACAGAGAATATCCCTGGTCATCCCTACTGCCTCTGATCTAGAGGACTCACTAAACAGAGAACATCCCTGGTCATCCCTACTGCCTCTGATCTGGAGGACTCACTAAACAGAGAACATCCCTGGTCATCCCTACTGCCTCTGATGTTTTGTTTGTAAATGATGTCTGAGTGTTGGATTATGACCCTGGCTATCTGTAAACAATAAAAATAAAAAGATTGTGCCGTCTGGTTTGCTTAATAGAAGGAATATAAAATGATTCATACTTGTAAGTACATTTAAAATCAAATACTTTTACTCAAGTAGTATTTTACTGGGTGACTTTCACTTGAGTAATTTTCTATTAGGGTATCTTAACTTTTACTCAACTATGAGAATTCAGTAGTTTTTCCACCACTGGGAGACACTATCGTCAATAGGCGCTAAAGGTAGTTAGCGTCTATGAACGTGTTAGCCCAGGGGTTACCAATGTAATGTAATCAGCGGCCAATGTTACCTTTCTTAAATTGGGGTTATGACAGTCTATTACAAATCAGTCTGACGGAGTCACGTTCCTGACCTATTGTTCCTTTTTCTTTTATTTATTTAGTTGGTCAGGGCGTGAGTTGGGTTGGGTTGTCTATGTGTGTTTTTCTATGTTGGGATTTTGTGTTCGGCCTGGTATGATTCTCAATCAGAGGCAGCTGTAGATCGTTTGTCCCTGATTGAGAATCATACTAAGGCAGCCGGGGTTTCACATGTGGTTGTATCTCGTGTCAGTATTTCGTGCCACACGGGACTGTTTCGGTTTTGTCACGTTTGACGGTAGTTTCATTTTGTTATTTGTATCGTATATGGTTTTCGTGTTATTAAATTACCATGGAAACTAACAACTCCGCATATTGGTCTGATCCTTCTCGCCTCTTACGACGACCGTTACAGACGGTACTTTTGACAGTATTTTCAATCCTAAGGAAGTCTGGTTTGAAGTGACTGAAATGCATCAGAAAGGGAAGTGCAGAAGATTATCAGACAATCATTTTGACTGAACTTCTGTGTTGAAAAGATTCAGAACATCATTATTGACGATGTTATTTTCCCTCCAGTTTGATTTTAGTGCCTGAAGACACTGCATGTGTTCCTGGGAGTCTTGTCTTTCACTGATGGGGTCATGTGCTCAAAATATGTTGTAGTTTAAACTGTTCCGAAGATAGAGCCACATTCGTAGGAAGAAAACAGAAACCCGCTTTGGTTATTAAAACCGAATTTTGCCTACCGGAGGTTAATGACATAACTCCGCTTCTATGAACCGAAGTTCAATTGTATTTATTTTGCCCCTAATCTGATATAATCCTGGTGTCATCAACGGTCTGATTCAGCAGCCACTTTAACAACTCATAAACTCACTATCTGATGTTCTCGGTTAATAAGAGCGGTATAAACTTACCGGAGATCGAGTCTGCACCGGAGCTCAGTGAATGGAGGAGAAAGAGAAAGGAGAAGGGAGGCTGAGAGAGTGGAAAAACGAGTTCCCTGAGAGCGGGACTCCACCCTATATGACTAAACAACTCACCGCACAGCGACTTGTCAGACTGGCTGAAGCAAACGGTTAGTAAATATGTTGTCTGACTGTAGTGGCTTTAGGGACTGGCCGAGGAGTAGGGTTGATCTGAAACGGCTGTAATATGTTGTCTGACTGTAGTGCGCTTTAGGGACTGGCCGGGGAGTAGGGTTGATCTGAAACGGCTGTAATATGTTGTCTGACTGTAGTGCGCTTTAGGGACTGGCCGGGGAGTAGGGTTGATCTGAAACGGCTGTAATATGTTGTCTGACTGTAGTGGCTTTAGGGACTGGCCGGGGAGTAGGGTTGATCTGAAACGGCTGTAATATGTTGTCTGACTGTAGTGGCTTTAGGGACTGGCCGGGGAGTAGGGTTGATCTGAAACGGCTGTAATATGTTGTCTGACTGTAGTGGCGTTAGGGACTGGCCGGGGAGTAGGGTTGATCTGAAACGGCTGTAATATGTTGTCTGACTGTAGTGGCTTTAGGGACTGGCCGGGGAGTAGGGTTGATCTGAAACGGCTGTAATATGTTGTCTGACTGTAGTGGCTTTAGGGACTGGCCGAGGAGTAGGGTTGATCTGAAACAGCTGTCAAGCACCCGAGCTAACACAGGCTAGCTTGTTAGTAGTTACTTCCAGACACAATGAGAGAACACCATTTTACTCACCCTAGCGAATCAAATCATATTTTATTGGTCACTTACACATGGTCAGCAGATGTTATTGTGGGTGTAGTGAAATGCTTGTGCTTCTAGATCCAACAGTGCAGCAGTATCTAACAGGTAATATCTAACAATTCCACAACAAAACCTAGTATCTAACAAATTACACAACAAAACCTAATATCTAACAAATTCCACAACAAAAACCTAATATGTAACAAATTGATTTGGTCTCCATGTAGGCAGCAGCCTCTCTGAGTTAATGATTGCTGTTTAGCAGCAGTCTGATGGCCTTGAGATAGAAGCTGTTTTTCAGTCTCTCGGTTGATGAACCTGTACTGACCTCGCCTTCTGGATGGTAGCGGTGTGAACAGGCAGTGACCTCGCCTTCTGGATGGTAGCGGTGTGAACAGGCAGTGACCTCACCTTCTGGATGGTAGCGGGGTGAACAGGCAGTGACCTCACCTTCTGGATGGTAGCGGGGTGAACAGGCAGTGACCTCGCCTTCTGGATGGTAGCGGTGTGAACAGGCAGTGACCTCGCCTTCTGGATGGTAGCGGGGTGAACAGGCAGTGACCTCGCCTTCTGGATGGTAGCGGTGTGAACAGGCAGTGACCTCACCTTCTGGATGGTAGCGGGGTGAACAGGCAGTGACCTCGCCTTCTGGATGGTAGCGGGGTGAACAGGCAGTGACCTCACCTTCTGGATGGAAGCGGTGTGAACAGGCAGTGACCTCACCTTCTGGATGGTAGCGGTGTGAACAGGCAGTGACCTCGCCTTCTGGATGGTAGCGGGGTGAACAGGCAGTGACCTCGCCTTCTGGATGGTAGCGGGGTGAACAGGCAGTGACCTCGCCTTCTGGATGGTAGCGGGGTGAACAGGCAGTGACCTCACCTTCTGGATGGAAGCGGTGTGAACAGGCAGTGACCTCGCCTTCTGGATGGTAGCGGGGTGAACAGGCAGTGACCTCACCTTCTGGATGGTAGCGGGGTAACCAGGCAGTGACCTCGCCTTCTGGATGGTAGCGGTGTGAACAGGCAGTGACCTCGCCTTCTGGATGGTAGCGGTGTGAACAGGCAGTGACCTCACCTTCTGGATGGAAGCGGTGTGAACAGGCAGTGACCTCGCCTTCTGGATGGTAGCGGTGTGAACAGGCAGTGACCTCGCCTTCTGGATGGTAGCGGTGTGAACAGGCAGTGACCTCGCCTTCTGGATGGTAGCGGTGTGAACAGGCAGTGACCTCGCCTTCTGGATGGTAGCGGTGTGAACAGGCACTGGCTAATCAACTGAAGAATAAAGAATAGATGGTATAAAATACAGTATATACATATGAGATGAGTAATGTGAGACATGTAAACATTATTAAAGTGACATTATTTAAAGTGACTAGTGTTCCATTTACTAAAGTGGCCAATGATATCTTGTCTGTAGGTAGGCAGCAGCCTCTCTGTGCTAGTGATGGCTGTTTAACAGTCTGATGGCCTTGAGATAGCAGCTGTTTTTCAATCTCTCTGTCCCAGCTTTGATGCACCTGTACCGACCTCACCTTCTGGATGGAAGCGGGGTGAACAGGTAGTCAATCAATCACATTTATTTATAAAGCCCTTCTTACATCAACTGATGTCACAAAGTGCTGTACAGAAACCCAGGCTAAAACCCCAACAGCAAGCAAAGCAGGCGTAGAGGCACGGTGGCTAGGAAAAACTCCCTAGAAAGGCCAAAACCTAGGAAGAAACCTAGAGAGGAACCAGGCTATGAGGGGTGGCCAGTCCTCTTCTGGCTGTGCCTGGTGGAGATTATAACAGAACATGGCCAAGATGTTCAAATGTTCATAAATGATCAACAGGGTCAAATAATAATAATCACAGTAGTTGTTGAGGGTGCAACAGGTCAGCACCTCAGGAGTAAATATCAGTTGGCTTTTCATAGCAGATCATTCAGAGTATCTCTACCGCTCCTGCTGTCTCTAGAGAGTTGGAAACAGCAGGTCTGGGACAGGTAGCACGTCCGGTGAACAGGTCAGGGTTCCATAGCCGCAGGCAGAACAGTTGAAACTGGAGCAGCAGCACGACCAGGTGGACTGGGGACAGCAAGGAGTCATCAGGCCAGGTAGTCCTGAGGCATGGTCCTAGGGCTCAGGTTCTCCGAGAGAGAGAAAGAAAGAAAGAAAGAGAGAGAGAAAAAGAGAGAGAGAATTAGAGAGAGCATTCTTAAATTCACACAGGACACCGGATAAGACAGGAGAAGTACTCCAGATATAACAGACTGAACCCCCGGTGATGCGTTGTGCAGATCGCACCACCATCTGGAGAGCACTGTGGTTGTGGGCGGTGCTATAGCCTGACAGGATGCTCTCAATTGTGTACCTATAAAAGTTAGTGAGGGTTTTCGGTGACAAGCCACATTTTTTC
The DNA here is from genome assembly GCF_016432855.1 of Salvelinus namaycush. Lineage (NCBI taxonomy): Eukaryota > Metazoa > Chordata > Actinopteri > Salmoniformes > Salmonidae > Salvelinus > Salvelinus namaycush. The sequence continues at coordinate 21,912 of NW_024059083.1, read as the reverse complement.
AGCCTCCTGAGGTTGAAGAGGCGCTGTTCCGCCTTCTTCACCACACTATCTGTGTGGGTGGACCATTTCAGTTTGTCGCTAATATGTACATCGAGGAACTTAAAACTTTCCACCTTCTCTACTGCTGTCCCATCGATGTGGATAGGGGTGGTGCTCCCTCTGCTGTTTCCTGAAGTCCACGATCATCTCCTTTGTTTTTGTGACATTGAGTGTGAGGTTATTTTCCTGACACCACACTCCGAGGGCCCTCACCTCCTCCCTGTAGGCCGTCTCGTCGTTGTTGGTAATCAAGCCTACCACTGTAGTGTCGTCTGCAAACTTGATGATTGATGATTGAGTTGGAGGCGTGGGTGGCCACGCAGTCATGGGTGAACAGGGAGTACAGGAGAGGGCTCAGAACGCACCATTGTGGGGCCCCTGTGTTGAGGGTCAGCGAAGTGGAGGTGTTGTTTCCTACCTTCACCACCTGGGGGCGGCCCGTCAGGAAGTCCAGGACCCAGTTGCACAGGGAGGGGTCGAGACCCAGGGCCTCCAGCTTAATGACGAGTTTGGAGGGTACTATGGTGTTAAATGCTGAGCTGTAGAGCTGTAAACAGCCCATCTATCTATCTCATCCCCATACTGTATTTATTTATTTATCTTGCTCCTGCACCCAAGTATCTATACTTGCACATTCATCTTCTGCATATCCTACCATTCCAGTGTTTAATTGCTATAATGTAATTACTTCGCCACCATGGCCTATTTATTGCCTCAACTCCCTTATCTTACCTCATTTGCTCACATTGTTTATAGACTTTTTGTTTTCTTTTGTTCTACTGTATTATTGACTATGTTTATTCCATGTGTAACTCTGTGTTGCTGTATGTGTCGAACTGCTTTGCTTTATCTTGGCCAGGTCTCAATTGTAAATGAGAACTTGTTCTCAACTGGCCTACCTGGTTAAATAAAGGTGAAATAAAATCAAATTTAAAAAAGTCAATGAACAGCATAGGTATTCCTCTTGTCCAGATGGGATAGGGCCGTGTGCAGTGTGCAGTGTGCAGGCGATTGCATTGTCTGTGGATCTATTGGAGCGGTAAGCAAATTGAAGTGGGTCTCGGTTGACACGTAGGGTGGAGGTGATATGATCCTTGACTAGTCTCACAAAGCACTTCATGATGACAGAAGTGAGTGGTACGGGGCGGTAGTCATTTAGTGCAGTTACCTTAGCTTTCTTGGGAACAGGAACAATGGTGGCCCTCTTGAAGCATGTGGGAACAGCAGACTGGGATAAGGATTGATTGAATATGTCCGTAAACACACCAGCCAGCTGGTCTGCGCATGCTCTGAGGACACGGCCGGGGATGCCAAGAGTGTGCAAAGCTGTCATCAAGGCAAAGTGTGACTATTTGAAGAATCTCAAATATAAAATATATGTTGATTTGTTTAACACTTTTTGTGGTTACTACATGATTCCATATGTGTTATTTCATAGTTTGATGTCTTCACTATTATTCTACAATGTAGAAAATAGTAAAAATAAAGAAAAACCATTGAATGAGTAGGTGTTGTAAAACTTTTGACCGGTAGTGTATATAAATCGTTACCTATTATCAGGTTGATTTGCTTAATGTCCAACTCATAAGAGGCTTGACTTGACAAAGATCTGTATTTGATGGAAACATCGTCATTAATGGTGGTTTATGGGAACGATTTCGGTGTGAAGGTCTTCTGTTCTTTTCAAGTTATTTAAAGATATAATTGATTTAACTTCGGGGGGATTTTTCACACGTAGGCCAGGCTAATTGATTACCCGTATTTATCCTTTGTCAGCCTAATCGAAAGGTGTGAAAACCGATAATACTGTTTGTGTTTGCCTTGCTAAGTGGATGAGCTGATTTCTCACACCTCACCCCCATTAGGCTACTAATTCAGGCCGATCCTTTCATCATGCGACTGTGATGGAGACAGAGACTCTGGGGCTTCACACCTCACCCCCATTAGGCTACTAATTCAGGCCGATCCTTTCATCATGTGACTGTGATGGAGACAGAGACTCTGGAGCTTCACACCTCACCCCCATTAGGCTACTAATTCAGGCCGATCCTTTCATCATGTGACTGTGATGGAGACAGAGACTCTGGGGCTTCACACCTCACCCCCATTAGGCTACTAATTCAGGCCGATCCTTTCATCATGTGACTGTGATGGAGACAGAGACTCTGGAGCTTCACACCTCACCCCCATTAGGCTACTAATTCAGGCCGATCCTTTCATCCTGTGACTGTGATGGAGACAGAGACTCTGGAGCTTCACACCTCACCCCCATTAGGCTACTAATTCAGGCCGATCCTTTCATCATGTGACTGTGATGGAGACAGAGACTCTGGAGCTTCACACCTCACCCCCATTAGGCTACTAATTCAGGCCGATCCTTTCATCATGTGACTGTGATGGAGACAGAGACTCTGGGGCTTCACACCTCACCCCCATTAGGCTACTAATTCAGGCCGATCCTTTCATCATGTGACTGTGATGGAGACAGAGACTCTGGAGCTTCACACCTCACCCCCATTAGGCTACTAATTCAGGCCGATCCTTTCATCATGTGACTGTGATGGAGACAGAGACTCTGGAGCTTCACACCTCACCCCCATTAGGCTACTAATTCAGGCCGATCCTTTCATCATGTGACTGTGATGGAGACAGAGACTCTGGGGCTTCACACCTCACCCCCATTAGGCTACTAATTCAGGCCGATCCTTTCATCATGTGACTGTGATGGAGACAGAGACTCTGGGGCTTCACACCTCACCCCCATTAGGCTACTAATTCAGGCCGATCCTTTCATCATGTGACTGTGATGGAGACAGAGACTCTGGAGCTTCACACATCACCCCCATTAGGCTACTAATTCAGGCCGATCCTTTCATCATGTGACTGTGATGGAGACAGAGACTCTGGGGCTTCACACCTCACCCCCATTAGGCTACTAATTCAGGCCGATCCTTTCATCATGTGACTGTGATGGAGACAGAGACTCTGGAGCTTCACACCTCACCCCCATTAGGCTACTAATTCAGGCCGATCCTTTCATCCTGTGACTGTGATGGAGACAGAGACTCTGGAGCTTCACACCTCACCCCCATTAGGCTACTAATTCAGGCCGATCCTTTCATCATGTGACTGTGATGGAGACAGAGACTCTGGGGCTTCACACCTCACCCCCATTAGGCTACTAATTCAGGCCGATCCTTTCATCATGTGACTGTGATGGAGACAGAGACTCTGGGGCTTCACACCTCACCCCCATTAGGCTACTAATTCAGGCCGATCCTTTCATCATGTGACTGTGATGGAGACAGAGACTCTGGGGCTTCACACCTCACCCCCATTAGGCTACTAATTCAGGCCGATCCTTTCATCATGTGACTGTGATGGAGACAGAGACTCTGGAGCTTCACACCTCACCCCCATTAGGCTACTAATTCAGGCCGATCCTTTCATCATGTGACTGTGATGGAGACAGAGACTCTGGAGCTTCACACCTCACCCCCATTAGGCTACTAATTCAGGCCGATCCTTTCATCATGTGACTGTGATGGAGACAGAGACTCTGGGGCTTCACACCTCACCCCCATTAGGCTACTAATTCAGGCCGATCCTTTCATCATGTGACTGTGATGGAGACAGAGACTCTGGAGCTTCACACCTCACCCCCATTAGGCTACTAATTCAGGCCGATCCTTTCATCATGTGACTGTGATGGAGACAGAGACTCTGGAGCTTCACACCTCACCCCCATTAGGCTACTAATTCAGGCCGATCCTTTCATCATGTGACTGTGATGGAGACAGAGACTCTGGGGCTTCACACCTCATTCCCATTAGGCTACTAATTCAGGCCGAACCTTTCATCATGTGACTGTGATGGAGACAGAACCTCTGGAGCTTCACACCTCACCCCCATTAGGCTACTAATTCAGGCCGATCCTTTCATCATGTGACTGTGATGGAGACAGAGACTCTGGAGCTTCACACATCACCCCCATTAGGCTACTAATTCAGGCCGATCCTTTCATCATGTGACTGTGATGGAGACAGAGACTCTGGAGCTTCACACCTCACCCCCATTAGGCTACTAATTCAGGCCGATCCTTTCATCATGTGACTGTGATGGAGACAGAGACTCTGGGGCTTCACACCTCACCCCCATTAGGCTACTAATTCAGGCCGATCCTTTCATCATGTGACTGTGATGGAGACAGAGACTCTGGGGCTTCACACCTCACCCCCATTAGGCTACTAATTCAGGCCGATCCTTTCATCATGTGACTGTGATGGAGACAGAGACTCTGGAGCTTCACACATCACCCCCATTAGGCTACTAATTCAGGCCGATCCTTTCATCATGTGACTGTGATGGAGACAGAGACTCTGGGGCTTCACACCTCACCCCCATTAGGCTACTAATTCAGGCCGATCCTTTCATCATGTGACTGTGATGGAGACAGAGACTCTGGAGCTTCACACCTCACCCCCATTAGGCTACTAATTCAGGCCGATCCTTTCATCCTGTGACTGTGATGGAGACAGAGACTCTGGAGCTTCACACCTCACCCCCATTAGGCTACTAATTCAGGCAGATCCTTTCATCATGTGACTGTGATGGAGACAGAGACTCTGGGGCTTCACACCTCACCCCCATTAGGCTACTAATTCAGGCCGATCCTTTCATCATGTGACTGTGATGGAGACAGAGACTCTGGGGCTTCACACCTCACCCCCATTAGGCTACTAATTCAGGCCGATCCTTTCATCATGTGACTGTGATGGAGACAGAGACTCTGGGGCTTCACACCTCACCCCCATTAGGCTACTAATTCAGGCCGATCCTTTCATCATGTGACTGTGATGGAGACAGAGACTCTGGGGCTTCACACCTCACCCCCATTAGGCTACTAATTCAGGCCGATCCTTTCATCATGTGACTGTGATGGAGACAGAGACTCTGGAGCTTCACACCTCACCCCCATTAGGCTACTAATTCAGGCCGATCCTTTCATCATGTGACTGTGATGGAGACAGAGACTCTGGAGCTTCACACCTCACCCCCATTAGGCTACTAATTCAGGCCGATCCTTTCATCATGTGACTGTGATGGAGACAGAGACTCTGGGGCTTCACACCTCACCCCCATTAGGCTACTAATTCAGGCCGATCCTTTCATCATGTGACTGTGATGGAGACAGAGACTCTGGAGCTTCACACCTCACCCCCATTAGGCTACTAATTCAGGCCGATCCTTTCATCATGTGACTGTGATGGAGACAGAGACTCTGGAGCTTCACACCTCACCCCCATTAGGCTACTAATTCAGGCCGATCCTTTCATCATGTGACTGTGATGGAGACAGAGACTCTGGGGCTTCACACCTCATTCCCATTAGGCTACTAATTCAGGCCGAACCTTTCATCATGTGACTGTGATGGAGACAGAACCTCTGGAGCTTCACACCTCACCCCCATTAGGCTACTAATTCAGGCCGATCCTTTCATCATGTGACTGTGATGGAGACAGAGACTCTGGAGCTTCACACATCACCCCCATTAGGCTACTAATTCAGGCCGATCCTTTCATCATGTGACTGTGATGGAGACAGAGACTCTGGAGCTTCACACCTCACCCCCATTAGGCTACTAATTCAGGCCGATCCTTTCATCATGTGACTGTGATGGAGACAGAGACTCTGGAGCTTCACACATCACCCCCATTAGGCTACTAATTCAGGCCGATCCTTTCATCATGTGACTGTGATGGAGACAGAGACTCTGGAGCTTCACACCTCACCCCCATTAGGCTACTAATTCAGGCCGATCCTTTCATCATGTGACTGTGATGGAGACAGAGACTCTGGGGCTTCACACATCACCCCCATTAGGCTACTAATTCAGGCCGAACCTTTCATCATGTGACTGTGATGGAGACAGAGACTCTGGAGCTTCACACATCACCCCCATTAGGCTACTAATTCAAGCCGATCCTTTCATCATGTGACTGTGATGGAGACAGAGGGAAACCTCTGGACTGTCAGGGAGAAAGTGAACCAACTCTTCAAAACGCCAACAGCAAAATTAGCTTTGCGCTGCTAAATAGCCTACTTAAAATTGGCCAAGCCTAAACAAATAAACAATTCTTGTGGAATTTGTTAGATATCAGGTTTTGTTGTGGAATTGTTTCGATATTACCTGTCAGATACTGCTGCACTGTTTATGATTTTTATTTATAGGTCCACAAAAGTTTGTTGAAAATACACTTTCATTTACGAGCTTAGATGCTTCTCGAATTAATCAGATCTCTGCATATAAATACTTTGGGATATGGTTGGATGAGAAACTGTCTTTTAAAATGCATGTTGACGAACTTTGTAAACGGCAACAACAACAAAAATCAAGCTAGGCTTCCTCTATAGAAACAGGACATGTTTGTCCTCTACAAATAGAAGACAAATTATGCAAGCTACTTTTATGTCTGTTATAGATTATGGGGATATTATTTACATGCTACGGCATCAACACTTAAATCGCTGGATGCTACTTATCATTGCGCACTTAGGTTTATTACGGGTGCTAGCTACAGGACTCACCACTGTGTTTTATATCATCATGTGGGTTGGACTTCACTGTCCGTGAGACGAGAACAACATGCTCTCGTGTTTGTCTATAAAGCACTTCTGAATAAACGTCCTTCTTATTTATCATCACTCATCAACATTATAATTATAATTCCTTAAACCAGGTCTCAGCATGGATTACACTTGAGGCCCATGCGATTTCCACAGAGTCGGGTATGGCTGCCTTTTCCTGTTACGCTCCTTGTTTATGGAATAGCCTGCAGACTAAACTTAAACTTGAGACTCTTGTTGCCAATTTTAAACATTTATTGGAGGATTTTTATTGTTGTTTTGCTTGTAACTGCTTCGGGTAATTAGGAGAATAACCTGTGTGTAAATGTAATCTGCTGCTGTATTTTTGTGTGTTATCTGGTATCGTTTTGTTTGTCTTGTTTAGTTTCTTAATCCTTGTACCTAAACTGTATGTGTAAACATGTATACGTGTAACCGATGTGAAATGGCTAGCTAGTTAGCGGTGGTGCGCACTAATAGCGTTTCAATCGGTGGCGTCACTCGCTCTGAGACCTTGAAGTAGTTGCCGAGGCTTTTGTGGCGCGATGGGTAACGATGCTTCGTGGGTGTCAGTTGTTGATGTGTGCAGAGGGTCCCTGGTTCGAGCCCGGGTTGGGGCGAGGAGAGAGGAACGGAAGCTAAACTGTTACATACGCCCCACATCTCATCATGTGCCCTATACAAACTTTTTATATTTAACTGATCATATATTTGCCAGGCATGTAAATGAGATGTTAATGGCTAACTGAATAAAAGTTAACAGTTGTTTCTCCTAGTGACCAGGTCATCTCACTACACAGACAGACAGACAGACACGTCTCACTACACAGACAGACACGTCTCACTACACAGACAGACAGGTCTCACTACACAGACAGACAGGTCTCACTACACAGACAGACAGGTCTCACTACACAGACAGACAGGTCTCACTACACAGACAGACACGTCTCACTACACAGACAGACAGGTCTCACTACACAGACAGACAGGTCTCACTACACAGACAGGTCTCACTACACAGACAGACAGGTCTCACTACACAGACAGACAGACAGGTCTCACTACACAGACAGACAGGTCTCACTACACAGCCAGACAGGTCTCACTACACAGACAGACAGGTCTCACTACACAGACAGACAGACAGACAGGTCTCACTACACAGACAGACAGGTCTCACTACACAGACAGACAGGTCTCACTACACAGACAGACAGACAGACAGGTCTCACTACACAGACAGACAAGTCTCACTACACAGACAGACACGTCTCACTACACAGACAGACAGGTCTCACTACACAGACAGACAGACAGGTCTCACTACACAGACAGACAGGTCTCACTACACAGACAAACAGACAGGTCTCACTACACAGACAGACAGGTCTCACTACACAGACAGACACGTCTCACTACACAGACAGACAGGTCTCACTACACAGACAGACAGGTCTCACTACACAGACAGACAGGTCTCACTACACAGACAGACAGGTCTCACTACACAGACAGACAGGTCTCACTACACAGACAAACAGACAGGTCTCACTACACAGACAGACAGGTCTCACTACACAGACAGACAGGTCTCACTACACAGACAGACAGGTCTCACTACACAGACAGACAGGTCTCACTACACAGACAGACAGGTCTCACTACACAGACAGACAGACAGACAGGTCTCACTACACAGACAGACACGTCTCACTACACAGACAGACAGGTCTCACTACACAGACAGACAGACACGTCTCACTACACAAACAGACAGACACGTCTCACTACACAGACAGACAGGTCTCACTACACAGACAGACAGGTCTCACTACACAGACAGACAGGTCTCACTACACAGACAGACAGACACGTCTCACTACAAACCTGCTATTAAAATGTTTATTAGGTCTTCAGTGTTGCCTTACAAACAGTACAAACATTAAAACAGTCTTTAGTTGTTATATTACTGATATTAAAAAATTACTTAATATTAATATGACTTTAGTGATGTAGATATGAAGCAGAGTAAAGCTTAAAGGATGTTAGCTACAGATACACACAGGATTAAAGTCTTATCACTCATAACCTATCACGGGGCTGCACCGTGGCCAGCAGAGCTCTCCTATTGGCTTACACAGGACTCAGAGAGTGATTGACAGCTAGAGGGGCCAGTCAGAGTGGAGGTCTCTCTGGGTATCGCTCCTTCAGGGATCATCGCCATGGTTACGCATCGTCGCCACCACAGAGCAGGAGGAGGGCCTTACGGTAGTCACCAGAGGTATCACCCTGCAACACACACATACAGAAACAGATCATTATGTCAAGTCCTTAGACAAAGAGAGGCTGGGTAGAGGTAGGAGAGAGAGAGAGAGAGAGGTAGGAGAGAGAGGTAGGAGAGGCAGAGGTAGGAGAGGCAGAGGTAGAAGAGGCAGAGAGAGAGAGGTAGGAGAGAGAGAGGTAGGAGAGGCAGAGAGAGAGAGGTAGGAGAGAGAGAGGTAGGAGAGGCAGAGAGAGGTAGGAGAGAGGTACAGTGAGAGGGAGAGAGAAAGACTGTCTCTGATTAGAAACTAGATGTTTGGTTTTCACCAGACATAATGGGACCCGTGTTGTCCAAAGAGTTGCCTCAAGTTTGCCAAAAAGCACCTGGATGATCTTAATCAAGAAGAATGTAACAGATCAGTATAACCTTTTTTTTTAGGCGTCACTATAGTACCAGGTTCGAATCCAGGCTGTATCACAC
>NW_024059083.1:0-7500 GCF_016432855.1 Salvelinus namaycush | reverse complement strand
ACACCCCTGAGCAGAACACAAGTCAAAGAAGTCATTGTGGCTGAGCAGTAAATCTGATTGCTATCATATATTTCAGAGATACACATGTGATTCTCTCTCTCTCTCTCACACACACACACACTCACACACTCACTCTCTCTCACACTCACACACTCACTCTCTCTTACCTGTGCGTCAGTCTCTATGTTCCCCTCCTGTACCCCCTGCTGTCTGCTGGCCTGAGAGGAGAGAGAGCACATCTGTCAGATCTATGTCCCACACATATATATCTGTTAGATCCATGTCCCACACATCTATATCTGTCAGATCTATGTCCCACGCATCTATATCTGTCAGATCTATGTCCCACACATCTATATCTGTCAGATCTATGTCCCACACATCTATATCCCACATGTCAGATCTATCTACAGTACCAGTCAATAGTTTTGACACACCTACTCATTTAAAGTGTTCAACAAATCTAAATATATTTTATATTTGAGATTCTTAAAAGTAGCCAGCCTTTGCCTTGATGACAGCTTTGCACACTCTTGGCATTCTCTCAACCAGCTTCATGAGGTAGTCACCTGGAATGCATTTCAATTAACAGGTGTGCCTTGTTAAAAGTTAATTTGTGGAATTTCTTTCCTTCTAAATGCATTTGAGGCCAATCAGTTGTGTTGTGACAAGGTAGGGGTGGTATACAGAAGATAGCCCTATTTGGTAAAATACCAAGTCCATATTATGGCAAGAACAGCTCAAATAAGCAAAGAGAAACGACAGTCCATCATTACTTTAAGACATGAAGGTCAGTCAATTCTGAAAATTTCAAGAACTTTGAAAGTTTCAAGTGCTATGATGAAACTGGCTCTCATGAGGACCGCCACAGGAAAGGAAGATCCAGAGTTACCTCTGCTGCAGAGGATAAGGTCAATAGTTACCAGCCTCAGATTGCAGCCCAAATAAATGCTTCACAGAGTTCAAGTAACAGACACAGCTCAACATCAACTGTTCAGAGGAGACTGTGTGAATCAGGCCTTCATGGCCGAATTGCTACAAAGAAACCACTACTAAAGGACACCAATAAGAAGAAGAGACTAGCTTGGGCCAAGAAACACAAGCAACGGACATTAGACCAGTGGAAATCTGTCCTTTGGTCTGATTAATCCAAATTTGAGATTTTTGGATCCAAGCGCTTTGTGAGACGCAGAGTAGGTGAATGGATGATCTCTGCATGTGTGGTTCCCACCGTGAAGCATGGAGGAGGAGGAGGAGGTGTGATGGGTGCTTTGCTGGTGACACTGTCTGTGATTTATTTAGAATTCAAGGCACACTTAACCAGCAAGGCTACCACAGCATTCTGCAGCGATACGCCATCCATCTGGTTTGCGCTTAGTGGGACTATCATTTGTTTTTCAAACAGGACAATGACCCAACACACCTCCAGGCTGTGTAAGGTCTATTTTACAGGAAGGAGAATTATGGAGTGCTGCATCAGATGACCTGGCCTCCACAATCACCCAACCTCAACCAAATTGAGATGGTTTGGGATGAGTTGGACCGCAGAGTGAAGGAAAAGCAGCCAACAAGTGCTCAGCATATGTGGGAACTCCTTCAAGACTGTTGGAAAAGCATTCCTGGTGAAGCTGGTTGAGAGAATGCCAAGAGTGTGCAAAGCTATCATCAAGGCAAAGGGTGGCTACTTTGAAGAATCTCAAATATATTTATTTGTTTAACACTTTTTTGGTCACTACATGATTCCATATGTGTTATTTCATAGTTTTGATGTCTTCACTATTATTCTACAATGTAGAAAATAGTAAATAAAATAAAGAAAAACCATGGAATGAGTAGGTGTGTCCAAACTTTTGACTGGTACCAGATCTATATCCCACGCATCTATATATATCAGATCTATGTTCCCCTGACCTCTGACCCCTAGCCCCTGACCTCTGACCCCTGACCTCTGACCCCTCACCTGTAGCAGGATGACCAGCAGTCTCCTGAAGTGACCTGACGTGTCTCCTGTTACATCCTCCTCCAGGTCTGCATCATACTCTGGAACACACACACACACACACAATCAGTGAGTCAATGCGTCTGTCTGTCTATGTGTGTCTGTCAGTCTGTGTGTGTCTGTCTGTCTGTCTATATGTGTCTGTCTGTCTATGTGTGTCTGTCTGTCTATGTGTGTCTGTCTGTCTATGTGTGTCTGTCTGTCTATGTGTGTCTGTCTGTCTGTGTGTGTGTGTGTGTGGTGTGTGTGTGTGTGTGTGTGTGTGTGTGTGTGTGTGTGTGTGTGTGTGTGTGTGTGGTGTGTGTGTGTGTGTGTGTCTGTGTGTGTCTGTGTGTCTGTGTGTTACCCTGGCGATAGGCAGCAGTGTGTGTGTGTCTGTGTGTGTCTGTGTGTCTGTGTGTTACCCTGGCGATAGGCAGCAGTGTGTGTGTGTCTGTGTGTGTCTGTGTGTCTGTGTGTTACCCTGGCGATAGGCAGCAGTGATGTCCTTAATCTGCTGGGCCGTTCTAGAAGACAGGATCTCAATCAGCACCTTCTCATCGGTCCCCGCCCCCTACACCGTGACATCACCACACAGTCACTATGACATCACACCGTCACTCACAGGCTATGACATCACTAGTCCTGGGTCAAATACCTTGATGGCGTTCCGCAGTGATGTCACATCGTAGAGGATGGGCGGAGTCATCAGAGCCACTACCAGAGTCTCAAACGTTCCCCCCAGTTCACCCTGCAGATCACCTACCAGGTCCTGGAGAGAGGAGGACGGAGGGAGAGAGGGAGAGAGAGGGACGGAGGAGAGAAGGGAGGGAGGGATAGAGAGAGAGAGAGGGGAGGAGGGAGAGAGAGAGAGAGAGGGACGGAGAGAGAAGGGAGGGAGGGATAGAGAGAGAAAGGGAGGAGGGAGGCGAGAGAGGTTTGTGTTGTGATGTTGATGATGATGGTTGTGAGATTAATTCAGATTAAAACAGCCCTCGCTGGTGGTTGTTCACTTGTAGTCTACAACCCATTCAGATAAACAGCCTCCCTGTTGTTGTTCCTTGTAGCCTACACTTGTTAGTCTACAACCCATTCAGATAATACGCCTCCCTGTTGTTTGTTCCGTGTAGCCTACAACCCCAGTCAGATAAAACGCCTGTCCTGTTGGTTGGCTCCTTGTAGTCTACAACCCATTCAGATAAAAACAGCCTCCTGTTGGTTGTTCCTTGTAGTCTACAACCCCATTCCAGAGAAAAACAGCCTCCCTGTTGGTTGTTCCTTGTAGTCTACAACCCCATTCAGATAACAACGCCTGTCCTGTTGGTTGTTCCTTGTAGTCTACAACCCCATTCAGATTAAACAGCCTTCCTGTTGTTGTTCCTTGTAGTCCTACAACCCCATTCAGATAAAACAGCCTCCTGTTGGTTGGTCCTTGTAGTCTACAACCCCATTCAGATAAAACAGCCCTCCTGTTGGTTGGTCCTTGTAGTCTACAACCCCATTCAGATAAAACAGCCCTCTGTTGGTTGGTCCTTGTAGTCTACAACCCCATTCAGATAAAACAGCCTCCTGTTGGTTGTTCCTTGTAGTCTACAACCCCATTCAGATAAAACAGCCTCTCTGTTGGTTGGTCCTTGTAGTCTACAACCCCATTCAGATAAAACAGCCTCCTGTTGGTTGGTCGTTGTAGCCTACAACCCCATTCAGATAAAACAGCCTCCTGTTGGTTGGTCGTTGTAGTCTACAACCCCATTCAGATAAAACAGCCTCCTGTTGGTTGGTCGTTGTAGTCTACAACCCCATTCAGATAAAACAGCCTGTCTGTTGGTTGTCCTTGTAGTCTACAACCCCATTCAGATAAAACAGCCTCCTGTTGGTGTGTCCTTTGTAGTCTACAACAGCCTCTCTGTTGGTTGTTCCCTTGTAGTCTACAACCCCATCAGATAAAACAGCCTCCTGTTGGTTGTTCCTTGTAGTCTACAACCCCATTTCAGATAAAACAAGCCATCTCTGTTGGTTGTTCCTTGTAGTCTAACAACCCCATTCAGATAAAACAGCCTCCCTGTTGGTTGTTCCTTGTAGTCCTACAACCCCATTCAGATAAAACAGCCTCCTGTTGGTTGTTCCTTGGTAGTCTACAACCCCATTCAGATAAAACAGCCTCTCTGTTGGTTTGTTCCTTGTAGTCTACAACCCCATTCAGATAAAACAGCCTCTCTGTTGGTTGTTCCTTGTAGTCTACAACCCCATTCAGATAAAACAGAGCCTCCTGTTGGTTGTTCCTTGTAGTCTACAACCCATTCAGATAAAACAGCCTCCCTGTTGGTTGTTCCTTGTAGTCTACAACCCCATTCAGATAAAACAGCCTCCTGTTGGTTGTTCCTTGTAGTCTACAACCCCATTCAGATAAAACAGCCTCCCTGTTGGTTGTTTCCTTGTAGTCTACAACCCCATTCAGATAAAACAGCCTCCTGTTGGTTGTTCCTTGTAGTCTACAACCCCATTCAGATAAAAACAGCCTCTCTGTTGGTTGTTCCTTGTAGTCTACAACCCCATCAGATAAAACAGCCTGCTGTTGGTTGTTCCTTGTAGTCTACAACCCCATTCAGATAAAACAGCCTCCTGTGGTTGTTCCTTGTAGTCTACAACCCCATTCAGATAAAACAGCCTCCCTTTTGTTGTTTCCTTGTAGTCATACAACCCCATTCAGATAAAACAGCCTCCCTGTTGGTTGTTCCTTGTAGTCTACAACCCCATTCAGATAAAACAGCCTCCCTGTTGGTTTGTTCCTTGTAGTCTACAACCCCATTCAGATAAAACAGCACCTCCCCTGTTGGTTGTTCCTTGTAGTCTACAACCCCATTCAAGATAAAACAGCCTCCCTGTTGTTTGTTCCTTGTAGTCTACAACCCCATTTCAGATAAAACAGCCCCCTCTGTTGGTTGTTCCTTGTAGTCTACAACCCCATTCAGATAAAACAGCCTCCTGTTGGTTGTTCCTTGTAGTCTACAACCCCATTCAGAATAAACCGGCCTCCTGTTGGTTGTTCCTTGTAGTCTACAACCCCATTCAGATAAAACAGCCTCCCTGTTGGTTGTTCCTTGTAGTCTACAACCCCATTCAGATAAAACAGCCTCTCTGTTGGTTGTTCCTTGTAGTCTACAACCCCATTCAGATAAACAGCCTCCTGTTGGTTGTTTCCTTGTAGTCCTACAACCCCATTCAGATAAAACAGCCTGTCCTGTTGGTTGTTCCTTGTAGTACTACAACCCCATTCAGATAAAACAGCCTCCTGTTGGTTGTTCCTTGTAGTCTACAACCCCATTCAGATAAAACAGCCTCTCTGTTGGTTGTTCCTTGTAGTCCCAACCCCATTCAGATAAAACAGCCCCGTCTGTTGGTTGTTCCTTGTAGTCTACAACCCCATTCAGATAAAACAGCCTCCCTGTTGGTTGTTCCTTGTAGTCTACAACCCCATTCAGATAAAACAGCCTCCTTGTTGGTGGTTCCTTGTAGTCTACAACCCCATTCAGATAAAACAGCTCCCTGTTAAGTCTGTTGGTGTCCTTGTAGCCTACAACCCCCATTCAGATAAAACAGCCTCCCTGTGGTTGTTCCCTTGTAGTCTACAACCCCCATTCAGATTAAAACAGCCTCTCTGTTGGTTGTTCCTTGTAGTCTACAACCCCCATTCAGATAAAACAGCCTCCCTGTTGGTTGGTCCTTGTAGTCTACAACCCCATTCAGATAAAACAGCCTCCCTGTGGTTGTTCCTTGTAGTCTACAACCCCCATTCAGATAAAACAGCCCTCCCTGTTGGTTGTTCCTTGTAGTCTACAACCCCATTCAGATAAAACAGCCTCTGTTGGTTGTTCCTTGTAGTCTACAACCCCATTCAGATAAAACAGCCTCCTGTTGGTTGTCCTTGTAGTCTACAACCCCATTCAGATAAAACAGCCTCCTGTTGGTGTTCCTTGTAGTCTACAACCCCATTCAGATAAAACAGCCTCTCCTGTTGGTTGTTCCTTGTAGTCTACAACCCCATTCAGATAAAACAGCCTCCCTGTTGGTTGTTCCTTGTAGTCTACAACCCCATTCAGATAAAACAGCCTCCCTGTTGGTTGTTCCTTGTAGTCTACAACCCCATTCAGATAAAACAGCCTCCTGTTGGTTGTTCCTTGTAGTCTACAAACCCATTCAGATAAAACAGCCTCTCTGTTGGTTGTTACTTGTAGTCTACAACCCCATCAGATAAAACAGCCTCCTGTTGGTTGTTCCTTGTAGTCTACAACCCCATTCAGATAAACACAGCCTCCCTGTTGGTTGTTCCTTGTAGTCTACAACCCCATTCCAGATAAAAACAGCCTCCGTGGTTGTTCCTTGTAGCTCACAAACCCCATTCAGATAAAACAGCCTCCCTGTTGGTGGTCCTTGTAGTCTACAACCCCATTCAGATAAACAGCGCCTCTCTGTTGGTTGTTCCTTGTAGTCTACAACCCCATTCAGATAAACAGCCTCTCTGTTGGTTGTTCCTTGTAGTCTACAACCCCATTCAGATAAAACAGCCTCCCTGTTGGTTGTTCCTTGTAGTCTACAACCCCATTCAGATAAAACAGCCTCCTGTTGGTTGTTCCTTGTAGTCTACAACCCCATTCAGATAAAACAGCCTCCCTGTTGGTTGTTCCTTGTAGTCTACAACCCCATTTCAGATAAAACAGCCTCCCTGTTGGTTGTTCCTTGTAGTCTACAACCCCATTCAGATAAAACAGCCTCCTGTTGGTTGTTCCTTGTAGTCTACAACCCCAATTCAGATAAAACAGCCTCCTGTTGGTTGTTCCTTGTAGTCTACAACCCCATTCAGATAAAACAGCCTCCTGTTGGTTGTTCCTTGTAGTCTACAACCCCATTCAGATAAAACAGCCTCCCTGTTGGTTGTTCCTTGTAGTCTACAACCCCATTCAGATAAAACAGCCTCCTGTTGGTGTTCCTTGTAGTCTACAACCCCATTCAGATTAAAACAGCCTCCTGTTGGTTGTTCCTTGTAGTCTACAACCCCATTCAGATAAAACAGCCTCTCTGTTGGTTGTTCCTTGTAGTCTACAACCCCATTCAGATAAAACAGCCTGTCTGTTGGTTGTTCCTTGTAGTCTACAACCCCATTCAGATAAAACAAGCCTCCTGCTGGTTGTTCCTTGTAGCCTACAACCCATTCAGATAAAACAGCCTCTGTTGGTTGTTCCTGTAGTCTACAACCCCATTCAGATAAAACAGCCTGTCTGTTGGTTGTTCCTTGTAGTCTACAACCCCATTCAGATAAAACAGCCTCTCTGTTGGTTGTTCCTTGTAGTCTACAACCCCATTCAGATAAAACAGCCTCCTGTTGGTTGTTCCTTGTAGTCTAACCCATTCAGATAAAACAGCCTCCTGTTGGTTTCCTTGTAGTCTACAACCCCATTCAGATAAAACAGCCTGTCTCTTGGTTGTTCCTTGTAGTCTACAACCCCATTCAGATAAAACAGCCT
>NW_024059082.1:0-41459 GCF_016432855.1 Salvelinus namaycush | reverse complement strand
ACAGGGCTGGGGAGGGAAACAGGGGCCAGAGGCTGGGTCACAGGGCTGGGGAGGGAACAGGGCCAGAGATGGGTTCACAGGGCTGGGGAGGGAACAGGGCCAGAGCTGGGTCACAGGGCTGGGGAGGGAACAGGGCCAGAGACTGGGTCACAGGGCTGGGGAGGGAACAGGGCCAGAGGCTGGGTCACAGGGCTGGGGAGGGAACAGGGCCAGAGACTGGGTCACAGGGCTGGGGAAGGAACAGGGCCAGAAACTGGGTCACAGGGCTGGGGAGGGAACAGGGCTAGATGCTGGGTCACAGTGCTGGGGAGGGAACAGGGCCAGAGGCTGGGTCACAGGGCTGGGAAGGGAACAGGGCCAGATGGAGGGAACAGGGCTGGGGAGGGAACAGGGCCAGAGACTGGGTCACAGGGCTGAGGAGGGAACAGGGCCAGAGACTGGGTCACAGGGCTGGGAGGGAACAGGGCCAGAGGCTGGGTCACAGGGCTGGGGAGGGAACAGGGCCAGATGCTGGGTCACAGGGCTGGGGAGGGAACGTACTCTGGTCAGATGAGACTACAATTTAGCTTTTTGGCCATCAAGGAAAACACTATGTCTGGAAGGCATAGTGCAAACCCAACACCCTACATCACCTACGAGAACACCATGTTTTTCATTGGCAGAGACTGGGAAACTGGTCAGAATTGAAAGAATGATGGATGGCGCTAAATAAATAAATATTCTTGACGGAAACCTGTTTCAGTCTTCCAGAGATTTGAGACTGGGATGGAGATTCACCTTCCAGCAGGACAATGGCCCTAAGCATACTGCTAAAGCAACACTCGAGTGGTTTAAGGGGAAACATTTACATGTCTTGGAATGGCCTAGTCAAAGCCCAGTTGAGAATCTGTGGTATGACTTAAAATTGCTGTACATCAGCAGAACCCATCCGACTTGAAGGAGCTGGAGCAGTTTTGCAAAAATCCCAGTGGCTAGATGTGCCAAGCTTATAGAGACATACCCCAAGAGACTTGGAGCTGTAATTGCTGCAAAAGGTGGCTCTACAAAGTATTAACTTGGGGGGGGGGGGGTGAATTTTATCTTTATTTAACTAGGCAAGTCAGTTAAGAACAAATTATTATTTTCAATGATGGCCTAGGAACAGTGTGTTAACTGACTTGTTCAGGCGCAGAACGACAGATTTTTACCTTGTCAGCTCGGGGATTCAATCTTGCAACCTTTCAGTTACTAGTCCAACGCTCTAACCACTAGGCTACCTGCCGCCACGTTCAAGTTTTCTGTTTATTTGTCTTATTTCTTGTTTGTTTCACGATAAAAAATATGTTGCATCTTCAAAGTGTTGTGTAAATCAAATGATACAAACCCCCGAAAAATGCCAAGGGGGGTGAATAATTTCGCAAGCCACTGTATGTATTGCCAACTCCAATTACAATGTTAATCCGTTATAGTTGTTAAATGGCTTACAGGAACAAAATAACAAAATGTAGACCTATCTTTCATAAATATTTTAACTTGAACCCAATTGCAGTCCACATTGTTCTAACTAATTGTATGGCTTCAATAGCATTCTCCCTGATATAGGGGCTAGGCCTACTGGTGTGGCTGCAATAGCATTCTCACTGATATAGGGGCTAGGGCTGTAAATTACATTATGGCTGAGCAGGGACATGCCAAATATTGTCAATAAGTAAGATTACATTCATTATTGATGAGGCCTAAAAAGAGAACTAATGATTTGAATCAAATTCTAAACGAAACAACGACTTGTTTTAAATAGGCCATGTCACACTAGTTTCTCCCCGAAACAAAACGAAACAACGACTTGTTTTAAATAGGCCATGTCACACTAGTTTCTCCCTGAAACAAAACGAAACAACGACTTGTTTTAAATAGGCCATGTCACACTAGTTTCTCCCCGAAACAAAACGAAACAACGACTTGTTTTAAATAGGCCATGTCACACTAGTTTCTCCCCGAAACAAAACGAAACAACGACTTGTTTTAAATAGGCTATATCACACTAGTTTCTCCCCGAAACAAAACGAAACAAAGACTTGTTTTTAATAGGCCATGTCACACTAGTTTCTCCCCGAAACAAAACGAAACAACGACTTGTTTTTAATAGGCCATGTCACACTAGTTTCTCCCCGAAACAAAACGAAACAACGACTTGTTTTTAATAGGCCATGTCACACTAGTTTCTCCCCGAAACAAAACGAAACAACGACTTGTTTTAAATAGGCCATGTCACACTAGTTTCTCCCCGAAACAAAACGAAACAACGACTTGTTTTAAATAGGCTATATCACACTAGTTTCTCCCCGAAACAAAACGAAACAACGACTTGTTTTTAATAGGCCATGTCACACTAGTTTCTCCCCGAAACAAAACGAAACAACGACTTGTTTTTAATAGGCTATATCACACTAGTTTCTCCCCGAAACAAAACGAAACAACGACTTGTTTTAAATAGGCTATGTCACACTAGTTTCTCCCCGTGGGCATATAATATTAAAACAACGCACACTATGGAAGGTTTTCCACACATCCAAAACAGGACCTGCATGGCTAACATAAACGCCTACAATGCAGAGATAAAAAGGGAATGACAACTCACTGTTTTACTCCTCTTAAACTTGATGTTTTAATAAAGCTTTGGCGATTAATATGTCCAACCATTTATCGACAGTCTTGACTCCTTCGCGATTGCATTGGGCAGGACAAAACAAGGGGTGGCTATGCTTGGTTTTTAATCAAACAAAATGAATGGAGGGAAGAAAAAAGATTTTTTGAATGATTCTAAATATGATGTATAGAGGCACCAAAAGTACATTAGGCTACTCTTGTTCCATGTTCATATGGGTAGTGTGCATCACGGCTGGATAGGCTGTGTTTCCGCTGTCAGAATTCATACCATAACCAACTGAGTTACCACTAAAACCAGCTTCTGGTTGGTCTTAAATATTCCTCTTCAGCGCTGCCTAAAATTAGCCCTTTGGATCACGTTTTTTAAAGACACGCCTCAAATATTTCCACCCCTCCCATCTGAGCCCAAGCGAGCTGATATAAGACAGGTAAATTGGCGAACCTGGTATTAGGGCTGGAAAATGCATGACGACGAATGCATTATGAACACATGATGAATTACGAAATTGCGTTTGACACTAGCGCCGCCTTAATGCCAGCCGAAAACAGAGCCCTCAGGATCTCGTCACGGTATCTCTGTGCATTCAAATTACCATCGATAAAATGCAACTGTATTCATTGTCTGTAGCTTACGCCTGCCCATACCATAACCCCACCGCCACCATGGGGCACTCTGTTCACAACGTTGACATCAGCAAACCGCTCGTCCACAAGACGCCATACACGCTCTCTGCCATTTGCCTGGAGCAAGGGGTAACACAATGTACAGTTGAACCCGGGATTCATCCATGAAGAGCACACTTCTCCAGCATGCCAGTGGCCATCAAAGGTGAGCATTTGCACACTGAAGTTGGTTACGACGCCGAACTGCAGTCAAGTCAAGACCCTGGTGAGGACGACGAGCACACAGATGAGCTTCCCTGAGACGGTTTCTGAGAGTTTTTGCAGAAATTATTGAGTTGTACAAACCCACAGTTTCATCAGCTGTCCTGGTGGCTCGTCTCAGACAAACCCACCGTTTCATCAGCTGTCCAGGTGGCTGGTCTCAGACAAACCCACAGTTTCATCAGCTGTCCAGGTGGCTGGCCTCAGACAAACCCACCGTTTCATCAGCTGTCCAGGTGGCTGGTCTCAGACAAACCCACCGTTTCATCAGCTGTCCTGGTGGCTCGTCTCAGACAAACCCACCGTTTCATCAGCTGTCCAGGTGGCTGGTCTCAGACAAACCCACAGTTTCATCAGCTGTCCAGGTGGCTGGTCTCAGACGATCCCACAAGTGAAGAAGCCGAATGTGGAGGACCTGGGCTGGTGTGGTTACACGTGGTCTGCGGTTGTGAGGCTGGTTGGACGCATTGCCAAATTCTCTAAAGCGACTGCTGTATGATTGTATTTTGTTTATTCTTCTCCTGTTGAGATTTGCAGTGCGCTTCTGTTTAAGGTTTTGAATAGATTAATCTGTTTTACTTTTGAATAATGAATATGAAAATGGTACCACCAATATGAATATAATATGACATTTCAAATGTCTTTATTCTTTTGGAACTTCTGTGAGTGTAATGTTTACTGTAAAAAAAAAATATGTTTATTTCACTTTTTTTAAATGTATTATCTATTACACTTGCTTTGGCAATATAAACATATGGTTCCTATGCAAATAAAGCCCTTTAATTGTCATTGAATTGAGAGAGAGAAAGAGACAGAGGGGAGAGTCAGGGGGATTTAAGGAGGGGAGAGAGAGAAAGAGACAGAGGGGAGAGTCAGGGGGATTTAAGGAGGGGAGAGAGAGAAAGAGACAGAGGGGAGAGTCAGGGGGATTTAAGGAGGGGAGAGAGAGAAAGAGACAGAGGGGAGAGTCAGGGGGATTTAAGGAGGGGAGAGAGAGAAAGAGACAAAGGGGAGAGTCAGGGGGATTTAAGGAGGGGAGAGAGAGAAAGAGACAAAGGGGAGAGACAGGGGGATTTAAGGAGGGGAGAGAGAGAAAGAGACAGAGGGGAGAGTCAGGGGGATTTAAGGAGGGGAGAGAGAGAAAGAGACAAAGGGGAGAGACAGGGGATTTAAGGAGGGGAGAGAGAGAAAGAGACAAAGGGGAGAGTCAGGGGGATTTAAGGAGGGGAGAGAGAGAAAGAGACAAAGGGGAGAGACAGGGGGATTTAAGGAGGGGAGAGAGAGAAAGAGACAAAGGGGAGAGTCAGGGGGATTTAAGGAGGGGAGAGAGAGAAAGAGACAGAGGGGAGAGTCAGGGGGATTTAAGGAGGGGAGAGAGAGAAAGAGACAAAGGGGAGTGTCAGGGGGATTTAAGGAGGGGAGAGAGAGAAAGAGACAGAGGAGAGAGACAGGGGGATTTAAGGAGGGGAGAGAGAGAAAGAGACAGAGGGGAGAGTCAGGGGGATTTAAGGAGGGGAGAGAGAGAAAGAGACAAAGGGGAGAGTCAGGGGGATTTAAGGAGGGGAGAGAGAGAAAGAGACAGAGAGTTAACTCCCCTCCCTATTTGTGTAGAGGACAGCTTCTGATCCAGACACTGAACATCATGTTGTCATCCATAACCCCAGCACAGCTCTGAGTATTCTATTTGTGTCTCTTTCCTCTCCTCTGTGTGTCGGAGAGGAAAGTTGTTGATTTCTGCTGAGTGATTTTTCCACCACTATATTTCGTAATCCTTCAATCCCTGTAGCTCCAGCCTCTTCCCTCTTTCCCTCCATCACTCTATCCTACCATTTCTCTATCTCTCCATCCCTCCATCTCAACCATTCGCTGGCTCGAAGCACCGACCTCTTCCCTCTTTCCCTCCATCACTCTATCCTACCATTTCTCTATCTCTCCATCCCTCCATCTCAACCATTCGCTGGCTCGAAGCACCGACCTCTTCCCTCTTTCCCTCCATCACTCTATCCTACCATTTCTCTATCTCTCCATCCCTCCATCTCAACCATTCGCTGGCTCGAAGCACCGGCCTCTTCCCTCCCTCCATCCCTCCATCCCTCGAGAGAATTAGTGTCTCAATTAGGTTCTTTAGAGCAGAGTCCTGCCGTCTTGGCACAGACACACAGCATTCCTTAACCCCTTCAGTGTTCCCCACCACAACGCTTGGCACACAGTCACAACTCCTCTCACCCGACTAGCTACATCAAGTCAGTGTGGTCGCCAACTTGTCATTCAGCCATGTTGAAGAGAGTTACATAACTCCTGTTAAGAGTTCTCATGTCAATCATACATGGGACTGGATGGAATTAAACGTCCTTCACTGCAGCTTATTATCTGAACCTCCTGCCCCATAGTCAAGTTAAAAACACAATTTTGTCTGTTCATCCTGGTCTAGCTTGCAGAAGAAGGGAGTGTGAGAAAGAAAAAGCCCCCTAGTTTTTAAATTAGTCTAATAAAATGATCACATCTCAAACCCACTGCCATCACACCACCCACAGCAGATGACTGAACAAGTTACAGATGCACAAATATAATGTACCCCCCCCCCCCCCCCCCCCCCCCCAAAAAATGTAAAAATGTGAACTTGGAGGTATGATATTTCTGCATCATCACTCATTTTTCACTCAACATTCAGGATTTTCCTACATCCACATTAATGTAGAAAACATATTATATATTATAATAAAAGTCACTCCAAAATGACACAATACAAATATTTACCATTAATTTCTATTGGGCACAAAATCATCTGAAACACAACCAGAGTCACAAGCTTGATGTATTCATTGAATATGGAACCAAATACTTCACTTTTTACTACGTTAATACACATATAAGTGAATTTGTCTCAATACTTTTGGTCCCCTAAAATGGGGGGACTGTGTACAAAAAGGGGTGTAATTTGGGTCACTGTCCCAATACTTTTGGAGCTCACTGTACATCTAGAGAGAGAGAGAGAGGTGAGGAGGGGAGAGAGAGATGATGAGGGGAGAGAGGTGAGGAGGGGAGAGAGAGAGGATGAGGGGAGAGAGGTGAGGAGGAGAGAGAGAGAGGATGAGGGGAGAGAGGTGAGGAGGAGAGAGAGAGAGGATGAGGGGAGAGAGGTGAGGAGGAGAGAGAGAGAGGATGAGGGGAGAGAGGTGAGGAGGGGAGAGAGAGAGAGGATGAGGGGAGAGAGGTGAGGAGGAGAGAGAGAGAGGATGAGGGGAGAGAGGTGAGGAGGAGAGAGAGAGAGGATGAGGGGAGAGAGGTGAGGAGGAGAGAGAGAGAGGATGAGGGGAGAGAGGTGAGGAGGAGAGAGAGAGAGGATGAGGGGAGAGAGGTGAGGAGGAGAGAGAGAGAGGATGAGGGGAGAGAGGTGAGGAGGAGAGAGAGAGAGAGAGGAGAGAAAGAAATCAGAGTGAAGCTAGGAGAAGGAACTTTGCATGCCCCTCATGAACGCTTTACTTTCCTCTCAGTGAAAGCAGAAATCAATCTTGGACTGTTCCCTAAAGACCCGGCCATGAAGGAGCATTCTTTCGGCTTACTTCACGTTGGGACAAAAGACTCTTCAGGAGATATAGGCCTCCTTCGCTGCCGAGTCCCCTTTTCTCCTGTACAATGTGAGCCCATTCATTTTTCCACATCTCTCTTCATTTCTCTTTCTCTCCTCCCCTTCTCATTCTGGCTCATTGAATCTGTTCTACTTTCTTAAAGACTGCAGGGAGAATGGAAGGGACTGGGAGAGGCTCAAAGAACGGAAAGGGGGACAGGGAGAGAGAGGCACAGAGAGGGGCACAGGGAACTTGGGGAGGGGGACGGAAGGGGACAAGACACGGAGAGGGGGACAGGGAGGTTGGAGAGGGGGACAGGGAGAGAGAGGCACAGAGAGGGGAACAGGGAACTTGGAGAGGGGGACGGAAGGGGACAAGACACGGAGAGGGGGACAGGGAGGTTGGAGAGGGGGACAGGGAGAGAGAGGCACAGAGAGGGGAACAGGGAACTTGGGGAGGGGGACGGAAGGGGACAAGGCACGGAGAGGGGGACAGGGAGGTTGGAGAGGGGGACATGGAGAGAGAGGCACAGAGAGGGGACAGGGAGGATGGAGAGGGGGACAGGGAGACAGAGGCACAGAGAGGCACAGAGAGGGGAACAGGGAACTTGGAGAGGGGGACGGAAGGGGACAAGGCACGGAGAGGGGGACAGGGAGGTTGGAGAGGGGGACAGGGAGAGAGAGGCACAGAGAGGGGACAGGGAGGATGGAGAGGGGGACAGGGAGAGAGACACGGAGAGGGGGACGGAGAGGGGGACGGAGAAGGGGGACAAAGCATGGAGAGGGGGACAGGGAAAGAGAGGCATGGAGAGGGGACAGGGAGGTTGGAGAGAGGGACAGGGAGAGAGGGGCACAGAGATGGGGATAGGGAACTTGGAGAGGGGGACAGAAGGGGACAAGGCACAGAGAGGGGGACAGGGAGGTTGGAGAGGGGGACAGGGAGAGAGAGGCACGGAGAGGGGGACGGAGAAGGGGGACAAAGCATGGAGAGGTGGACAGGGAAAGAGAGGCATGGAGAGGGGGACAGGGTGGTTGGAGAGAGGGACAGGGAGAGAGAGGCACAGAGAGGCGACAGGGAGGTTGAAGAGTGAGACAGGGAGAGAGAGGCATGGAGATGGGGACGGAGAAGGGGGACAAAGCACGGAGAAGGGGACAGGGAGAGAGGGGCACGGCGAGAGGACAGGGATGTTGATTATACACAGAAACTGTGACTGAGTTTGTCAGAAAGTGTATAGGTGATGTTGTTCCCACTGTGACTATTAAAACCTACCCAAACAAGGAAAACCGTGGATAGATGGCAGCATTCGCGCAAAACTGACAGCGCAAACCACCGCATTTAACCATGGCAAGATGACTGGCAATATGGCCGAATACAAACAGTGTAGTTATTCCCTCCGTAAGGCAATCAAACAAGCAAAACATCAATACAGAGACAAAATGAAGTCGCAATTCAACGGCTCAGACATGAAATGTATGTGGCAAGGGTCTACAGACAATCACGGACTACAGGGAAAACCAGCCCCGTCACGGACACCGACGTCTTGCTCCCGGACAAGCTAAACACCTTCTTCGCCCGCTTTGAGGATAACACAGTGCCACCGACATGGCCAACTCCTAAGGACTGTGGGCTCTCGTTCTCCCTGGCAGACGTGAGTAAGACATTGAAGTGTGTTAACCAGCGCAAGGCTGCCGGCCCAGACAGCATCCCAAGCCGCGTCCTCAGAGCATGCACAGACCAGCTGGCTGGCCTGATTAGCAACAATGACGAGACAGCCTACATGGAGGAGGTGAGGGCCCTGGCGCCTCTGCCTCAATGTCAACAAAATGAAGGAGCTGATCGTGAACTTCAGAAAACAGCAGAGGGAGCACCCCACTATCCACATAGACGGGACGCAGTGGAGAAGGTGGAAAGAGTCAAGTTCCTCGGCGCACACATCACTGACAATCTGAAATAGCACCTACTCAACCGCAGGAGGCTGAAGAAATTCAGCTTGGCCCCTAGGAGCCTCACAATCTTTTACAGATGCACAATTGAGGGCATCCTGCCGGGTTGTGTCACCGTCTGGTACAGTAACTGCACCGCCCACAACTGCAGGGCTCTCCAGAGGGTGGTGCGGTCTACCCAACGCTGATATGGGTAGAATAGTTCTCTCTACAACCCAATATATATCCCATTTACAGTGTATTGCAGTGTATTAGTGTATTACGGTGTATTGCATTGGGGGCAATGGAAGGGGTGGTGCGGTCTGCCCAACGCATCACCGGGGACACACTGCCTGCCCTCCAGGACACCTACACCACCCGATGTCACAGGAAGGCCAAAAAAGATCATCAAGGACAACAACCACCCGAGCCACGGCCTGTTCACCCTGCTACCATCCAGAAGGCGAGGTCAGAACAGGTGCATCAAAGCTGGGACCGAGAGTCTGAAAAACAGCTTCTATCTCAAGGCCATCAGAATGGTAAAACAGCCATCACTAGCCGGCTACCACCCGGTTACTCAACCCTGCACTTTAGAGGCTGCTGCCCCATGTACATAGACATGGAATCACTGGTCACTTTAATAATCCAGGTGTCGCCCATCTTCCCCATTATCCCCTGTGTATTTATACATGTGTTCTCTGTTTGTCTGTTGCCAGTTCGTCTTGTTTGTCAAGCCAAACATCATTTTTGTATCAGCTCCTGATTTTCCCCAGTGTCTCTTTTCTCATCCTCCTGGTTTTTGACCCTTGCCTGTCCTGACCCTGTACCCACCCTCCTGACCACTGTGCCTGCCCCTGACCCTGAGCCTGCCTGCCGTCCTGTACCTTTGCCCCTGTTGCTGTAATAAACAGTGTTACTTCAACACGGTCTGCATCTGGTAAGACCCATCGGGAGGCACGAGAAACTGCTTCGTGGCCTTGTGGAGGGGGTCCAAACGTTAGCTGAATGCCATGACCGGGCATTGGACAGTTTGCTGGAGCAATTTCACGGGTTGTCTGGGAAGCCGCCTACCGCGGTGGTAACCCCACAGCTCCACAGCGACTCAGCTGCTAGCAGCGCCGTCTCATTGGTCACTCAACCTTCTCGGGAGCCCCGTTTACCTCCTCTGGAACGCTTGAATGGAGAGCCGATCACCTGTCGGGAATTCCTAGCTCAGTGTGCCCTCGTCTTTGAGCTTTGTGTCCTCTTGTCCTTTAAAGAAACCAGGCTCACCGGTAGGAGCAAGTACTCTGGTGGGCCATAACGTTCCTGCTTCCCCTGCTCACACCCTTTTTCATGCCATTCTGCTGTGGGGAGACCAGTCCAAATCTCTCGGGGTTCTCATTGACTCTGGGGCTGATGAGAGCTTTTGGACGCTACCCTGGCGTCCGAGCTGAACATCGCCACTCAGCCCCTCTCTCCATTCCCATGGACGTTAGAGCGCTGGATGGGCGCTCTATAGGCTGAGTCACCCACAACACCCTTCCCATCAACCCTTGGGTGTCGGGGAACCACAGCTAGGCTATCCAGTTCCTGCTCATCAAGTCTCCTCTGATTCCCATGGTATTGGGATTCTCCTGGCTCCAGCGACACAATCCTCTCATTAACTGGTCTACTGGTGCCATCATGGGCTGGAGCCCATTCTGCCACGCCCATTGCCTGAAGTTAGCACAACCTGCCCCGGGACGTCTTCCTGGGGGCTCGGAAGGTGCTCCGGACCTCTCCGCCATTCCCGCGGAGTACCAGGACCTCTGGGAGAGTTTCACCACGGGGCAGGGGTTTCCAGTACCTTGTTGACAGGGAGGGTTATGGCCCGGAGGAGAGGTGCTGGGTCCCCGATAGAAACATCCTAGACCCAGCCCTCATCGACTTCCACTGCCGGCACCCCGTTCAACCAGGTAGGCGCCCAGGTAGGACGCAAGGTGGCGTCCCTAGAGGGGTGGGAGAGGGGGGGGGGGGGGGG
The DNA here is from genome assembly GCF_016432855.1 of Salvelinus namaycush. NCBI lineage: Eukaryota > Metazoa > Chordata > Actinopteri > Salmoniformes > Salmonidae > Salvelinus > Salvelinus namaycush. The sequence continues at coordinate 30,435 of NW_024059082.1, read as the reverse complement.
TACTGTCAGGTACCCCCCTCCAGGTGTCACCCATCTTCCCCATTATCCCCTGTGTATTTATACCTGCGTTCTCTGTTTGTCTGTTGCCAGTTCATCTTGTTTGTCAAGCCAAACACCATTTTTGTATCAGCTCCTGCTTTTCCCCAGTCTCTCTTTTCTTGTCCTCCTGGATTTTGACCCTTGCCTGTCCTGACCCTGTACCCACCCACCTGACCACTCTGCCTGCCCCTGAGCCTGCCTGCCGTCCTGTACATTTGCCCCACCTCTGGATTACCGACCTCTGCCTGACCTGACCTTGAGCCTGCCGTCCTGTACCTTTGCCCCACCTCTGGATTACTGACCTCTGCCTGACCTGACCCTAAGCCTGCCGTCCTGTACCTTTGCCCCTGTTGCTGTAATAAACATTATTACTTTGACATGGTCTGCATCTGGGTCTTAATTGATACTTGATACGAACACTAAGTCACTTTAGTAATGTTTACATATTGCTTTACTCATTTCATTTGTATATACTGTATTCTATTCTACTGTATTTTAGTGAATGCCAATCCGGCATTGCTCGATCTAATATTTATATATTTCTTAATTCCATTCTTTTACTTTTAGATGTGTGTATTGTTGTGAATTATTAGATATTACTGCACTGTTGGAACACAAGCATTTCACTCCACCCGCAATAATATCTGCAAAATGTGTATATGTGAGCAAAACAATTTGATTTGACTTGGAGAGGGGTTTTTGCTTGCCTGAGGTAGAGTATCTCATGATAAGTTGTAGACCACACTATCTACCTAGAGAGCTTTCATCTGTATTTTTCACAACTGTCTATATACCACCACAGACCGATGCACTTGGCACTAAAACCGCACTCAATGAGCTGTATACCGCCATAAGCAAACAGGAACACGCTCATCCAGAGGCGCCGTTCCTAGTTGCCGGGGACTTTAATGCAGTTAAGCCTAATTTCTACCAGCATGTTAAATATGCAACCAGAGGGTAAAACTCTAGACCACCTTTACTCCACACACAGAGGCGCGTACAAAGCTCTCCCTTTGACCATAATTCTATCCTCCTGATTCCTGCAAACAAGCAAAAAATTTAAGCAGGACGCACCAGTGACTTGGTCTATAAAAACGTGGTCAGATGAAGCAGATGCTAAACTACAGGACTGTTTTTCTAGCACAGACTGGAAAATGTTTGGGATTCTTCCGATGGCATTGAGGAGTATACCACATCAGTCACTGGCTTGAATAATAAGTGCATCGATGACGTCGTCCCCCCAGTGACTGTACGTACATACCCCAACCAGAAGCCATGGATTACAGGCAACATTCGCACTAAGCTAAAGCGTAAAGCTGCCGCTTTCAAGGAGCGGGGGGACTCTAACCTGGAAGCGTATAAGAAATCCCACTATGCCCTCCGACGAACCATCAAACAGGCAAAACGTCAATACAGGAATAAGATTGAATCGTACTACACCGGCTCCGATGCTCGTTGGATGTGGCAGGGCTTGCAAACTATTACAGACTACAAAGGGAAGCACAGCCGAGAGCTGCCCAGTGGCACGAGCCTACAAGACGAGCTAAATCACCTCTATGCTCGCTTCAAGGCAAGTAACACTGAAACATGCATGAGAGCACCAGCTGTTCCGGACGACTGTGTGATCACGCTCTCCGCAGCCGATGTAAGTAAAACCTTTAAACAGGTCAACATTCAGACAGATTACCAGGATGTGTACTCTGAGCATGCGCTGACCAACTCGCAAGTGTCTTCACTGACATTTTCAACCTCTCCCTGTCCGAGTCTGTAATACCAACATGTTTCAAGCAGACCACCATAGTCCATGTGCCCAAGAACACTAAGGTAACCTGCCTAAATGACTACCGACCCGTAGCACTCACGTCTGTAGCCATGAAATGCTTTGAAAGTGTCACGTTCCTGACCTTATTTGCCTTTGTTTTACTTTGTTTAGTTGGTCAGGACGTGAGCTGGGTGGGTAGTCTATGTTATGTGTTTCTATGTTGGGTTGAATGTGTTGCCTGATATGGTTCTCAATTAGAGGCAGGTGTTTGACGTTTCCTCTGATTGAGAACCATATTAAGGTAGGCTGTTCTCACTGTTTGTTTGTGGGTGATTGTTCCTGTGTCTGTGTCTGTTGCACCACACTGGACTGTTTCGTTTGTTCGTTCGTTTGGCTAGTCTTTCCTGTTCGTGCGTTCTTCGTGTCTATATGTAAGTTCTCAAGTTCAGGTCTGTCTACGTCGTTTGTTGTTTTGTAGTTTGTGTAAGAGTTTTCGTGTTTCGTCTTTCTTTAATAAATTCAGTATGTCTACATTCAACGCTGCATTTTGGTCCGACCCTTACTCCTCCTCCTCATCCGAGGAGGAGGCATTAGACAGCCGTTACAGAAAGGCTGGTCATGACTCAAATCAACACCACTTTCCCAGAAACCCTAGACCCACTCCAATTTGCATACCGCCCAAACAGATCCACAGATGATGCAATCTCTATTGCACTCCACACTGGCCTTTCACACCTGGACAAAATTAACACCTATGTGAGAAAGCTATTTATTGACTACAGCGCAGCGTTCAACACCATAGTGCCCTCAAAGCTCATCACTACGCTAAGGATCCTGGGACTAAACACCTCCCTCTGCAACTGGATTCTGGACTTCCTGATGGGCCTCCTCCAGGTGGTAAGGGTAGGTAACAAAACATCTGCCACGCTGATCCTCAACACGGGGGCCCCTCAGGGGTGCGTGCTCAGTCCCCTCCTGTACTCCCTGTTCAGTCATGACTGCACGGCAAAGCACGACTCCAACACCATCATTAAGTTTGCCGACACAACAGACACAACACCGACAACAATGAGACAGCCTATATGGAGAAGGTCAGAGACCTGACCGTGTGGTGCCAGGTCTACAAACCTCTCCCTCAACGTGATCAACACAAAGGAGATGATTGTGGACTACAGGAAAAGGAGGACCGAGCACGCCCCCATTCTCATTGACGGGGCTGTAGTGGAGCAGGTTGAGAGCTTCAAGTTCCTTGGCGTTCACATCACCAATAAACTAACATGGTCCAAGCACAACAATACAGTTGTGAAGAGGGCACGACAATTCCCCCTCCCCCTATTCCCCCTCAGGAGAATGAAAAGATTTGGCATGGGTCCTCAGATCCTCAAAAGGTTCTACAGCTGCACCATTGAAAGCATCCTGACGGGTTGCATCACTGCTAGTATGGCAACTGCTCGACCCCCGACCGCAAGGCACTACAGAGGCTAGTGTGTACGGCCCAGTACATCACTGGGGCCAAGCTTCCTGCCATCCAGGACCTCTATACCAGGCGGTGTCAGAGGAAGGACCTAAAAAAAATGTAAGACTCCAGCCACCCTAGTCATAGACTGTTTTCTCTGCTACCGCACGGCAAGCGGTACCGGAACGCCAAGTCTAGGTCCAAGAGGCTTCTAAACAGCTTCTACCCCCAAGCCAGAAGACTCCTGAACATCTAGTCAAATGGCTACCTAGACTATTTGCATTGCACCCCTCTTCTACGCTTCTGCTACTGTCTGTTATTATCAATGCATAGTCACTTTAATAACTCTACCTACATGTATATATGATCTCCATTACTTCGACACCAGTGCCCCCGCACATTGACTCTGTGCCGGTACCTCCTGTATACAGTCTCACTATTGTTATTTTACTGCTGCTCTTTAATTACTTGTTACTTTTATTTCTTATTCTTATCCGTATTTTTTTTAAACTGCATTGTTGGTTAAGGGCTCGTAAGTAAGCATTTCACTGTAAGGTCGACCTGTTGTATTTGACAAATACAATTTGATTTGATTTGAGAGATGCTGGAGTTCTCTGGCTGGATGCTGGCAGGTTAGGAGAGGGGGGGCAGTATAAGGAGAAGAGGTGCATTCTGGGTAGAGGACAGAGTTAAGACGAAAGAACCCCCTTGCTTAAATGTTCTTAACACAGGAAGAAGAATATACAGAGCTTTCTTTGTAACAGGTTTTACCCAAATCATTGCCCCCCCCCCTCACACACACACACACACAGACACATTTCAAAGACACATTTCCATTTCACACAACAGGTAAGATATTGCGGTGATATGTGGTGATATTGGCGGTGATATGTGGTGCTATGCGGTGATATTGTCACCATGAGTGAAGTCTAATACTGAGATCCCTGTTCAAAGAGTTGCAGAATCTTCCATGTAACTCAATTCAATACCGTATCCAGGAAGTATCGAGGAAGCTCTGCTTCGGAGCTCGATCGCAGAACCTTCCATGTAACTCAATTCAATACCGTATCCAGGAAGTATCGAGGAAGCTCCGCTTCAGAGCTCGATCGCAGAACCTTCCATGTAACTCAATTCAATACCGTATCCAGGAAGTATCGAGGAAGCTCTGCTTCAGAGCTCGATCGACATCTAAAGGCAATGTTCCGCAATATGGATTGACTCCAGCCTTATGTGTTAAATGTTATAGCTAATTTAAAAAATGTGTTACCTTTCCGGTGGATTTGGGCCCTTTCCATATGCAGAAGTAGCAGATGACCCAAGCCAGAGCCAGACACAGAGCCAGTTCCCAGCGTAGCTTGCCGATGTGCTCAATCCCACTGGAGATCTTGAGGACACGACGTCTGTTTGAGCAACAAACAAACAAAAAACATATCAGGAAAGACACACAATTAATAAAATATCTCTATAAAAAGGTATCTTTAATGTTGTTTAACATTAGACATGACATCCTAAACCGTGGTTGGGATCAATTGCATTTCAATGATGATTGCACCCCCAACACTGCCCAAGACATACTGACACATCATGACATATTTCATGTGCGTTATCAATTAGGTGATTAAGTGATTGAGTGTCTGGGTCTACAGTGAGAGAGAGAGAGGCCCGTAGAGATCTGGGTCCAACCCTGGTCATTGATCATCTATGTGTTCCCCCAACCAGAGAACCCAGTACCCAGATAACCCAGAGAAACCAGGGCCCGGTACCCGGAGAACCCAGAGAACCCAGGGCCCAGTACCCAGGGAGCCCAGGACCCTTTACCCTGGGAACCCAGTACCCAGAGAACCCAGGGCCCAGTACCCAGATAATCCAGGGCCCAGTACCCAGATAATCCAGAGAACCCAGGACCCAGTACCCAGAGAACCCATGGCCCAGTACCCAGAGAACACAGAGAATCCAGGGCCCAGTACCCAGAGAACACAGAGAACCCAGGACCCAGTATCCAGAGAACCCAGGGCCCAATACCCAGGGAACCCAGGGCCCAGTACCCAGAGAACCCAGGGCCCAGTACCCAGAGAACCCAGGGCCCAGTACCCAGAGAATCCAGGGCCGAGTACCCAGAGAATCCAGGGCCGAGTACCCAGAGAATCCAGGGCCCAGTACCCAGAGAACCCAGGGCCCAGTACCCAGAGAACCCAGGGCCCAGTACCCAGATAATCCAGAGAACCCAGGACCCAGTACCCAGAGAACCCAGGGCGCAGTACCCAGAGAATCCAGGGCCCAGTACCCAGAGAATCCAGGGCCCAGTACCCAGAGAACCCATGGCCCAGTACCCAGAGAACCCAGGGCCCAGTACCCAGAGAATCCAGGGCCCAGTACCCAGAGAATCCAGGGCCGAGTACCCAGAGAATCCAGGGCCCAGTACCCAGGGAGCCCAGGGCCCAGTAACCAGGGAGCCCAGTACCCAGGGAATCCAGGGCCCAGTACCCAGGGAGCCCAGTACCCAGGGAATCCAGGGCCCAGTACCCAGAGAAACCAGGCCCCAGTATCCAGAGAACCCAGGGTCCAGTACCCAGAGAACCCATGGCCCAGGGCAGAACACTGTTGAAACCAGTCTCGTTATTTCACTACTCTGGAGTTGGAGTGGCAGCTAATAAGTCTTCCAGTGCTGCCTGGGGTCCTGACTGGGGTCCTGACTGGAGTCCTGACTGGAGTCCTGACTGGGGTCCTGACTGGGGTCCTGACTGGGGTCCTGACTGGAGTCCTGACTGGGGTCCTGACTGGAGTCCTGACTGGAGTCCTGACTGGGGTCCTGACTGGGGTCCTGCCTGAACAAGAATCAAACGCCAGACCTGGCTCTAGCCCGGTCCCAGATCTGTTAAAGTCCTGTTTGGCATGACAATGACCTTAAGAGTTGAACTAGAGCCGTACTGGTCCCAGATCTGTTAAAGTGCTGTTTGGCATGACAATGACCTTAAGAGTTGAACGAGAGCCATACTGGTCCCAGATCTGTTAAAGTGCTGTTTGGCATGACAATGACCTTAAGAGTTGAACTAGAGCCGTACTGGTCCCAGATCTGTTTAAAGTGCTGTTTGGCATGACTGGTCCCAGAGCAGTTTGTGATCTATAGCTGAGTTGTCATGCATGTCAATGACCATAAGCGTTGGCAAGATATCACATGCAGATTCAGGACCAGTCTGGCCCTGGTTCCAGTCTTAAGGTTTGGGACCAGGCCAGAAAGACATCCACAGAGAATACCAAGTGACTTCACTGTATTTCAATATGGCTGCCATGGAGTCCATGAACGGACAATGCTGACCTCACAAAACTAGCAACACTTTCTGAAATGTAACACCACGATACTGTAAGTAGCATGAAACTAGTATACTGTAAAATTTGACATGACGATACTGTAAGTAGCATGAAACTAGGGTACTGTAAAATGTGACATGACGATACTGTAAGTAGCATGAAACTAGTATACTGTAAAATATAACATGACGATACTGTAAGAAGCATGAAACTAGTATACTGTAAAATATGGTATCTTGATATTGTAAATAAAATGAAACTATTATGGCTAACCTCTGAATAGGCTAACCATAGGATAGGCTAACCTCTGAATAGGCTAACCATAGGATAGGCTAACCTCTGAATAGGCTAACCATAGGATAGGCTAACCTCTGAATAGGCTAACCATAGGATAGGCTAACCTCTGAATAGGCTAACCAAAGGATAGGCTAACCTCTGAATAGGCTAACCAAAGGATAGGCTAACCAAAGGATAGGCTAACCTCTGAATAGGCTAACTACAGGATAGGCTAACCTCTGAATAGGCCAACCATAGGATAAGCTAACCTCTGAATAGGCTAACCATAGGATAGGCTAACCTCTGAATAGGCTAACCATAGGATAAGCTAACCTCTGAATAGGCCAACCATAGGATAAGCTAACCTCTGAATAGGCTAACCATAGGATAGGCTAACCTCTGAATAGGCTAACCATAGGATAGGCTAACCTCTGAATAGGCTAACCATAGGATAGGCTAACCTCTGAATAGGCTAACCATAGGATAGGCTAACCTCTGAATAGGCTAACCATAGGATAGGCTAACCTCTGAATAGGCTAACCATAGGATAGGCTAACCTCTGAATAGGCTAACCATAGGATAGGCTAACCTCTGAATAGGCTAACCATAGGATAGGCTAACCTCTGAATAGGCTAACCATAAGATAGGCTAACCTCTGAATAGGCTAACCATAGGATAGGCTAACCTCTGAATAGGCTAACCATAGGATAAGCTAACCTCTGAATAGGCTAACCATAGGATAGGCTAACCTCTGAATAGGCTAACCATAGGATAGGCTAACCTCTGAATAGGCCAACCATAGGATAGGCTAACCTCTGAATGAATACGCCAGGTAACCAAACAGGGTTTTGCTACGGTACTTTGACTCAACATGCTCCTAGAGTAGATGACTATGAGCGTTTGATAGCTGTTTGGCATCGCTCCTATAGCCGGGTCAACGATTGTCCAGGTTCAGAGAGATATCATATAGTAGCATTTCATATCCTTAATCAAATCAAATCAAATGTATTTATATAGCCCTTCGCACATCAGCTGATATCTCAAAGTGCTGTACAGAAACCCAGCCTAAAACCCCCAAAACAGCAAGCAATGCAGGTGTAGAAGCACGGTGGCTAGGAAAAACTCCCTAGAAAGGCCAAAACCTAGGAAGAAACCTAGAGAGGAACCAGGCTATGTGTGTCCCAAAACACACCCTATTCCCTATATAATGCACCACTTTTGATCAAGGCCCTATGGGTAGTGCACTATATAGGAAATAGTGTGACATTTGGGGCAGAGCCTAGCAGTAATACAGTAGCCTTGCCATCTCCTCTATGGCCGCCTGCCCTTTGGCAGCCAGACCGGAATCCTGCTCCCAACAACACAACGTGCTGACACGAGCAGATTTGTCTCCCCATCATAACATCTCCGACTGTGTAAGAGCTCCACTGACGCTGGTAGACAGTGAGCAATTTAAAATGACTGACAAAATTATTGGGGGAAATGGTTAAGTATGTCAATTGTAGGCTATGGGAAATTGTTGTCAGTGCTCTTGGGTTGCACACTGAGTTTCCCCTCAGTTTGACCGGAATACTGTAGCCAAACCAACCTGTCTACATATACGCTAATGTACTAGAGCCCAGGATTGGGGTCAATTCCATTTCAATTCCAGTCAATTCAAAAAGTAAACCAAATTCCAAATGTTGCTAATTGAAAAGCATTGAAAATAATTGGAATTTGAAATTCATTGTACTTCCTGAATTGACTGGAATTTATATGGAATTGACTTTAAATCTGCTAGAGTCACAGTCACAGTAGGCTGGCTACACGTACAATAGCCACAGGGATACAGCTAGCGAGGTTACAATGGAGCCCGCTTCACCTGGAATAGCCAACGTTTCCAGCGTTGTAGAAGCTGTGTTTACTACGCTCTTATGCGGGACAATATTGACATTCCGGAGTTCCAATGTTCCAGGTTCGGCGCAGATTGACATGAGGAATAGCTGGTGCCTGATCTACCTGTGCTTTCATCTCTGGGACTACCTGTGTCTGCGATGGCTGTGCTGAACTCTGAACTCCAGCAGCGGCTTCGAGTTCGGCTCCTTATCCCTCTCTCTGGATTTGATGGGGCACCGCCTGCTGTGGGAGGACTGGACCTATCGCCAGGAGCAGCAGGCCTACGCTATCCTGGCCAGTGAAAGGTTCAACAAATTGTGTGAGGGGTAGGAATGGGCAGATTTTTCCATCCCCATCAGCAGTTGTATTGGACAGTTCAACGGTGAGACATGTCTCAGTCCCTGGAACTAAAACGTTATGCTATCCAGGAGCACGAGTACAGGACATCAATAAGCTGTTCCCAAACATTTTAAACCAGCATCAGGAAATTGAGTCTATCATAGTTCATGTGGGATTCAAGGACATTATGAAGGACAGCTCAGAACAGCTGAAGATGGATTTTACAGAACTGACTGGTTCTCTGCTTGACACCAACAAACGCCCCATAATATCTGGCCCTGTGCCCTCCCTAAGTCATGGTATTGAACAGTTCAGCAGATGGTTAGGCCTCCATAACTGGCTACGAGACTAATGCAGCTCCGTGGGGTTAACATGTACTGTCAATGTTGATACCTTATGGAATCAAAGCTAGTTTTATAAGGAGGATGGGATCCACCCAAATCATTTGTGTTCCTGGATCCTTTCACAGCATTATTGGGACGGCAGGGTAGCCTAGTGGTTAGAGCGTTGGACTAGTAACCGAAAGGTTGCAAGTTCAAATCCCCGAGCTGACAAGGTACAAATCTGTCGTTCTGCCCCTGAACAGGCAGTTAACCCACTGAAAATAAGAATTTGTTCTTAACTGACTTGCCTAGTTTAAGTAAAAATAAATACAAATTATAAGGCTGTGTTGAGACATTGACTTATCAATGACCCCAGTTAATCCCTACCATTGTGACAGTGAGTCATCACAATGCTTCAGCAAATGTACATTATCCCAGGGGGCGTTGGAAGACACAATGTAAGTAACCTAATTTATGTCCCTCTTACTGCCCTGAATGCCTCTGCTGATCCCACAGCTATTGTATGCAGTAATCATGTGCCTATGAACCAGAGTTATACTGTTATCACTGAGGCGGTGTGTCCTAGTAGGAAGTCCACTGTGTGCAGCTCAGCCTGTTATCACTGAGGCGGTGTGTCCTAGGAGGAAGTCCACTGTGTGCAGCTCAGCCTGTTATCACTGAGGCGGTGTGTCCTAGTAGGAAGTCCACTGTGTGCAGCTCAGCCTGCATTAACATAAATAGCATGAGCATGTCTACTTCTGATACGCTTCCCAGTAAAGCAATGAAAACAAGCAAGCATCCCAGAAAAGTGTTAAAAACAGCCCACGTAAACATATGTAGCTTAATAAGAAACAAGGTTCATGAAGTCAATAATTTACTTGACATATATGACATATATTCTGACTGTCTCTGAAACTCACTTAGACAATACCGTTGATGATACAGTGGCAGCAATACATGGTTATAACATCTACAGTAAAGACAGACATGCTAATGGTGGAGGTGTTGTCGTTTATATTCAGAACCACATTCCTGTTTATATTCAGAACCACATTCCTGTAAAGGGTAGCCTAGTGGTTAGAGTGTTGGTCTAGTAACTGAAAGGTTGCAAGTTCAAATCCCCGAGCTGACAAGGTACAAATCTGTCGTTCTGCCCCTGAACAAGGCAGTTAACCCACTGTTCCTAGGATGGTGGAGGTGTTGTGGTTTATATTCAGAACCACATTCCTGTAAAGCTTAGAGAGGATCTCATGTTAAATACTGTTGAATTAATATGGCTACAGGTTCATCTGCCTCACCTAAAGCCCATTCTGGTGGGAAGCTGATATAGATCACCAAGTGCTAACAGTCAGTATCTGGATAACGTGTGAAATGCTTGATAATGTATGTGATATCAACAGAGAGGTATATTTTCTGCGTGATTTAAATATTGACTGGCTTTCATCAAGCTACCCACTCAAGAAAAAGCTTCAAACTGTAACTAGTGCCTGCAACCTGGATCAGGTTATCAGTCAACCTACCAGGGTATTTACAAACAGCACAGGAATGAAATCAACAACATGTATTGATCACATATTTACTAAAGCTGTTCCGTGGTGTGTAATGAGGAGCAACCAGACACTGCACTTGACACATTTATGAAATTGCTTATTCCAGTTACTAATAAGCATAAACCCATTAAGAAAATGACTGTAAAAACAGTTAAATCCCCTTGGATTATGAGGAATTGAAAAATGGTATGGTTGAGAGGGATGATGCAAAAGGAATGTCAAAAAAGTGACCGATTGGCAAAGGTACTGCAAATTGATAAATCATGTGACTAAACTGAATAAAACGAAGAAGAAACTGTACTATGAAACAAAAGATAAATGACAAGAATGATAACAAAAAGCATTAGAGCACCTTAAATGACATTTTGGGCAAAAAGGCAAACTCAGCTCCCTTATTCATTGAATCAGATGGCTCATTCATCACAAAACCCACTGATATTGCCAACTACTTAATACATTTTTTCATTGGCAAGATTAGCAAATTTAGGCATGACATGACCGCAATAAACGCTGACACTACACATCCAAGTATAACTGCTTAAATTATGAAAGACAAGCATTGTAAATTTGAAGTCTGACAACGTGGCTGGAAAATTAATGAGAATAATAACGGACGATATTGACACTCCTATTTGCCATATCTTCAATTTAAGCCAACTAGAAAGTGTGTGTGTCCTCAGGCCTGGAGGGAAGCAAAAGTAATTCCTCTACCCAAGAATAGTAAAGCCTCCTTTACTGTCTCAAATAGCCAATCAGCCTGTTACCAATTCTTAGTAAACCTTTGGGAAAAAATGGTGTTTGACCAGATACAATGCTATTTTACTGTAAAAAAAACTAACAACAGACTTTCAACATGCTTATAAAGAAGGACATTCAACAAGCATGGCACTGACACAAATGACTGATGATTGGCTGTGAGAAAATTATGATCAAAAGATTGTGGGAGCTGTTTTGTTAGATTTCAGTGTGGTTTTAAAATTATCGCTCTAGTCCGCTGATGGAAAAACGTATGTGTTATGGCTTTACACCCCCTGCTATATTGTGGATAAATAGTTACCTGTCTAATGGAACACAGAGGGTGTTTTTTAATGGAAGCCTCTCCAACATAATACAAGTAGAATCAGGAATTCCCCAGGGCAGCTGTCTAGGCACCTGAAGGAACACACTAAATGTATTGGGTAAAGTGTTTTTAAATGTAATGTCATGTAATATTTCAAATTGTATATAACTGCCTTAAAGTTGCTGGATTCCAGGAAAAGTAGCTGCTGCTTTGGCAGGAACTAATGAGGATCCTTAATAAACCCCAGGAAGACTAGCTGCTGCCTTGGCAGGAACTAATGGGGATCCTTAATAAACCCCAGGAAGACTAGCTGCTGCCTTGGCAGGAACTAATGGGGATCCATAATAAACCCCAGGAAGAGTAGATGCTGCCTTGGCAGGAATTAATGAGGATCCTTAATAAACCCCAGGAAGACAAGCTGCTGCCTTGGCAGGAACTAATGGGGATCCATAATAAACCCCAGGAAGAGTAGCTGCTGCCTTGGCAGGAACTAATGAGGATCCATAATAAATCCCAGGAAGAGTAGCTGCTGCCTTGGCAGGAACTAATGGGGATCCATAATAAACCCCAGGAAGAGTAGCTGCTGCCTTGGCAGGAAGTAATGAGGATCCATAATAAATCCCAGGAAGAGTAGCTGCTGCCTTGGCAGTATTAGTATTGTTCAGCCATACAGTATAGTATAATTAAGCTATATAGTATAATATAGGTCAGCTATATAGTATAGTTCAGCTATATAGTATAATATAGGTCAGCTATATAGTATAGTTCAGCTATATAGTATAATATAGGTCAGCTATATAGTATAGTTCAGCTATATAGTATAATATAGGTCAGCTATATAGTATAGTTCAGCTATATGGTGTAGTATAGGTCAGCTATATAGTATAGTTCAGCTATATAGTATAATATAGGTCAGCTATATAGTATAGTTCAGCTATATAGTATAATATAGGTCAGCTATATAGTATAGTTCAGCTATATAGTATAATATAGTTCAGCTATATACTATAGTTCAGCTATATGGTATAGTATAGTTCATCTATATAGTATACTATAGTATAGTTCAGCTATATAGTATAGTTCAGCTATATAGTATACTATAGTTCATCTATATAGCATACTATAGTATACTTCAGCAATATAGTATAGTATAGTTCAGCTATACAGTATAATACAGTTTAGCTATATAGTATAGTATAGTTCAGCTATATAATATAGTATAGTTCAGCTATATAGTATAGTTCAGCTATATAGTATAGTATAGTTCAGCTATACAGTATAATATAATTAAGCTATATAGTATAATATAGGTCAGCTATATAGTATAGTTCAGCTATATAGTATAATATAGGTCAGCTATATAGTATAGTTCAGCTATATAGTAGAATATAGGTCAGCTATATAGTATAGTTCAGCTATATAGTATAATATAGGTCAGCTATATAGTATAGTTCAGCTATATAGTATAATATAGGTCAGCTATATAGTATAGTTCAGCTATATAGTATAATATAGGTCAGCTATATAGTATAGTTCAGCTGTATAGTATTGTCAGAGCCGTGTGTATAGGTGGCAGGGAAGTCAGGCGCAGGAGAGTTAAACTGAGTGTAAATGGAGACTTTTGATAAATGTCCACTTAACAATGCTCCAAACACGAAAATGTACATACATAAAATAAACATGGGTACGAGGACCCGTCGCGCACCTATACACCAAGAAACAACAGTTGACATAAAACAATCCCTGACAAAGACATGAGGGGAAACAGAGGGTTAAATACACATGAGGTAATGGATGGGATTGAAAACAGGTGTGTGGGAAGACAAGACAAAAGCAATGGAAAATGAAAAATGGATCGATGATGGCTAGAAGACCGGTGACGTCGACCGCCGAACACCGCCCGAACAAGGAGAGGCAACGACTTCGGCAGAAGTCGTGACAAGTATAGTATAGTTCAGCTATACAGTATAATATAATTAAGCTATATAGTATAATATAGGTCAGCTATATAGTATAGTTCAGCTATACAGTATAATATAATTAAGCTATATAGTATAATAGAGGTCAGCTATATAGTATACTTCAGCTATATAGTATAATATAGGTCAGCTATATAGTATAGTTCAGCTATATAGTATAATATAGTTCAGCTATATACTATAGTTCAGCTATACAGTATAGTATAGTTCATCTATATAGTATACTATAGTATAGTTCAGCTATATAGTATAGTTCAGCTATATAGTATAGTATAGTTCATCTATATAGTATACTATAGTATACTTCAGCAATATAGTATAGTATAGTTCAGCTATACAGTATAATACAGTTCAGCTATATAGTATAGTATAGTTCAGCTATATAATATAGTATAGTTCAGCTATATAGTATAGTTCAGCTATATAGTATAGTATAGTTCAGCTATATAATATAGTATAGTTCAGCTATATAGTATAGTTCAGCTATATAGTATAGTTCAGCTATATAGTATAGTTCAGCTATACAGTATCATTATAAATTAAATGTATCTATTTTTTATTTTATTTAACCTTTATTTAACTAGGCAAGTCAGTTTAGAACAAATTCTTATTCACAATGACAGCCTACACCGGCCAAACCCGCACGACGCCGGGCCAATTGTGCGCCGTCCTATGGGACTCCCAATCACGTCCGGTTGTGATACAGCCTGGATGCTGATACTATACATACAGTATGTATATATTATAAAACAATGTACTCACTCCCAGAACTCTACGACAGGTGAGGTGGCGTTGGGGTTGAAGGTGAAATTGGTGCCATTCCTCTGGAAATCCACACAGTTCTCTACAAGGAAACAGAAACAGTAAACATATTCAGTATTGAACAACATGGAGGTAGATGGTTAGACTAGACTAGAATAGAATAAATTATTTTTTTAAACAAGTAGGACCCAGGTGAAGCAGGATGCATTATGGGTCTCACCTGAACAGGTGTGTTCTCACCTGTGTTCCAGTAGTGATCACACGAGGCCCAGGGTAGCTCCGTGGTAAAGCAGTTGAACAGGTAGAAGATAGCCCAGGACAGGATAACCACATAATACACATTCAAATGGGCCACGATCACCTGGGTCGCATAGCCAATACCTGCAGAACATACAGAGAGATTACATAGGCATGGACATACAGAGAGATTATATAGGCATGGACATACAGAGAGATTATATAGGCATGAAACAGACAGAGAGATTATATAGGCATGGGCATACAGAGAGATTACATAGGCATGAACATACAGAGAGATTACATAGGCATGGACATACAGAGAGATTACATAGGCATGAAACAGACAGAGAGATTACATAGGCATGGACATACAGAGAGATTACATAGGCATGGGCATACAGAGAGATTACATAGGCATGAACATACAGAGAGATTATATAGGCATGGACATACAGAGAGATTATATAGGCATGAAACATACAGAGAGATTATATAGGCATGAAACAGACAGAGAGATTATATAGGCATGAAACAGACAGAGAGATTATATAGGCATGAAACAGACAGAGAGATTATATAGGCATGAAACAGACAGAGAGATTATATAGGCATGAAACAGACAGAGAGATTATATAGGCATGAAACAGACAGAGAGATTATATAGGCATGAAACAGACAGAGAGATTATATAGGCATGAAACAGACAGAGAGATTATATAGGCATGAAACAGACAGAGAGATTACATAGGCATGAAACAGACAGACCAATGACCATCTCAGTGGCCTTGTGGCCTTGTGGCTAGAGTGTCCGCCCTAAAATCAGAAGATTGGGAGGTCGAGTCATTTAACAAATATATATTTATTTTTATTTCACCTTTTATTTAACTAGGCAAGTCAGTTAAGAACAAATTCTTATTTGCAATGAAGGCCTACACCAGACGACACTGGGCCAATTGTGTGCCGCCCTATGGTACTCCCAATCACAGCCGGTTGTGACACAGCCTGGATTTGAACCAGGGTGTCTGTAAAGACACCTCTAGCACTGAGCTGCAGTGCCTTAGACCGCAGCGCCACTCGGGAGCCAGATAGACTTAAACAGCTGCAAATTATCGAGACATTCAAAGTGTCAACTAACAGAAAAAACGTAAACAATAGGCCTATAGCAAACGCATCATATATGGTATACATTTTCCATGTGCAAATAGCACTTTTCTGGTTGCGCTCAAAGCACGCCATTCTATAGAACAGGCTTTATTTATCAACTCTAATCAATGAGCCCTATCAGGCGTCCATGGCAACACAAAACATAAACAACAGAGTAGGCTAATGAATCCTTCGTTTTTGGAGTTATATTCAGGTGAAACAATTTGTGCTAATCTATACTGCCATATTTCCAAGTCAGATTCTTAAAGGTCAAGGGGTGGAATTAAATGAATTGGAATCTCTGTTTAATCTGACAGACGTTGTTTTTTTTTTAACTTAAAGATATAGCCTAATCCAGCTATGAAAACTCTTGAAAATTGATTTATCCTGCAATAGATTTCGTTCAATTGGTCATATTTATTTTTTGTCTTCTTCTAAATAACTCTTTAAATGGAAAATCATCTTGGCTACGGAAAGTATTGCCTCAACATACACATGTTGTTTTGTTACATCCGGAAATGAAAATGTGTTAAATTCAGAATTACCTGTCACTGATCTACACACAAATACCCCGTAATGTCAAAGTGGAATTTTATTAAATGTAGAATTTTATTTCATTTTTTTTTTTTATGTAAAAGCTGAAATGTCTTGAGTCAATTAGTATTCAACCCCTTTGTTATGGTAAACCTACATACGTTCTGGAGTAGAAATGTGCTTAACTAATGACATTATGAATTACATGGACTCCTTCTGTGTTCAATAATAGTGGTTAACATGATTTTTGAATGACTACCTCATCTCTCTACCCCACACATACAATTATCTGTAAGGTCCCTCAATCGAGTAGTGCATTTTAAACACAGATTCAACCACAAAGACCAGGGAGGTTTTCCAATGCTCTCAAAGAAGGGCACCTATTTGTAGAAAAACAGATGTTTAAATATTCATTTGAGCATGGTTAAGTTATATATTAGGCTTTGGATGGTGTATCAATACACCCAGCCACTACAAAGATACAGTTGTCATTCCTAACTCAGTTGCTGGAGAGGAAGGAAACCGCTCAGGGGTTTCACCATGAGGCCAATGGTGACTTTAAAACAGTTACAGAGTTTAATGGTTCTGATAGGAGAAAACTGAGGATGGATCAACAACATTGTAGTTATTCCACAATACTAACCTAAATGACAGAGTGAAAAGAAGGAAGCCTATACAAAATGTTATGTGTAGATGGGTGAGAGAGGAACATCTATTTTGAATTCAGGCTGTAACACTTTCTGAAGGCACTGTATATCAAGCTGCCTAACACTACAGAAAATAGACTAGTGTCCTGTCCAGGGGGTGTACTGGTACATCAAGCTGCCTCACTACAGAAACAGGAGATAGACTCCTATGAGCTGTTCAGAGAGAGAAAATACTCCGGAAGGTTTAAACAAACACAGACACACAGAACATACAGGTATGAACATTCATTGGAAGAAAACACAGAGAGAATAAACCGGCATGCGATGGATAGGATATACACTGCTCAAAAAAATAAAGGGAACACTTAAACAACACAATGTAACTCCAAGAAGAAGTGTGATTGACTTGGAGTTACATTGTGTTGTTTAAGTGTTCCCTTTATTTTTTTGAGCAGTGTACATAAAGATGAATCTAAAACAATATTTGACTTCCTTTCTCACTATGTTGGATAAATAACATCAATCATCACTTTAATTAAAGACATAAGATAGATAAACATGTACAGTAAGCACAATCACCATGGACAGGATAAGTACTTTGCTAATAATCAACTGTGATTGTAATCGAGAGGGTGATTGTATATTTTGTTTTTATTATTATGAAAGGAATATTTACCCAATAGTTGACTTTAGTGTTAATAATATAACAAAAATATAAGTATTTAATGACATTAATTACATTTTTATTTTTTATTATGTATTAATACATAATCGGAATAAAATAAATACGGCATTATTACCTTCAAAGAGCGGGCAGCATTTCCTCCAACATGTGATGCCTCCTTCGCTGGTGAACTGCCCCAGAGCTGTCTCCAGGAAGAACACCGGGATACCACAGCATATAAAGAAGATTATATATGGTACGAAGAACGCACCTGGAAAACACACACACACACACACACACACACACACACACACACACACACACACACACACACACACACACACACACACACACACACACGCACACACACACACACACACACGCACACACACACGTTGACTAGTGTTAAAACAACGGTTCTTAATAATAACACATTGGCCCAGTTTCCCGGACACGGAAAAGGCCAAGTCCTTGGGAATAAGAAAAAAGCCATTTGAATGAAGATTATAAGTGGAAAGTCCTAGAAGATTCTGTTTTTACAGTACGTTTCAATAGGAACACAAAAGAGACAGATTGAGAGGGTGTCTTTCTTGAATCAAAAAAGGACTAGCGGCGTTCAAATCTAATCAAATGTTTATTGGTCACATACACATGTTTAGCAGATGTTATTGGTCACATACACATGTTTAGCAGATGTTATTGGTCACATACACATGTTTAGCAGATGTTATTGGTCACATACACATGTTTAACAGATGTTATTGGTCACATACACATGTTTAGCAGATGTTATTGGTCACATACACGTGGTTAGCAGATGTTATTGGTCACATACACGTGTTTAGCAGATGTTATTGGTCACATACACGTGTTTAGCAGATGTTATTGGTCACATACACATGTTTAGCAGATATTATTGCGAAATGCTTGTTCACATATTAACCATCAGATTAACATATTACAGTAACTTTAACACAACACCAGATTAACATACAAATTCGCTACAATGACATTGTTATGGTCCCGTGTGGCTCAGTTGGTAGAGCATGGCGCTTGCAACGCCAGGGTTGTGGGTTCAATTCCCACGGGGGGACCAGGGTTCAATTCCCACGGGGGGACCAGGATGAATATGTATGAACTTTCCAATTTGTAAGTCGCTCTGGATAAGAGCGTCTGCTAAATGACTTAAATGTAAATGTTATAACACAGGTAGGTTTAAATCTCTTGGAAGTTGCGTCAACACAATTAAATATCTGACCTCCTCAGTTGTTATAACAGAGGTAGGGGAATATCTGACCTCTTCTATTGTTATAACAGAGGTAGGGGAATATCTGACCTCCTCAGTTGTTATAACAGAGGTAGGGGAATATCTGACCTCCTCTGTTGTTATAACAGAGGTAGGGGAATATCTGACCTCCTCTATTGTTATAACAGAGGTAGGGGAATATCTGACCTCCTCGGTTGTTATAACAGAGGTAGGGGAATATCTGACCTCCTCTATTGTTATAACAGAGGTAGGGGAATATCTGACCTCCTCGGTTGTTATAACAGAGGTAGGGGAATATCTGACCTCCTCTATTGTTATAACAGAGGTAGGGGAATATCTGACCTCCTCGGTTGTTATAACAGAGGTAGGGGAATATCTGACCTCCTCTATTGTTATAACAGAGGTAGGGGAATATCTGACCTCCTCAGTTGTTATAACAGAGGTAGGGGAATATCTGACCTCCTCAGTTGTTATAACAGAGGTAGGGGAATATCTGACCTCCTCTGTTGTTATAACAGAGGTAGGGGAATATCTGACCTCCTCTATTGTTATAACAGAGGTAGGGGAATATCTGACCTCCTCGGTTGTTATAACAAAGGTAGGGGAATATCTGACCTCCTCTATTGTTATAACAGAGGTAGGGGAATATCTGACCTCCTCTGTTGTTATAACAGAGGTAGGGGTATATCTGACCTCCTCAGTTGTTATAACAGAGGTAGGGGAATATCTGACCTCCTCTGTTGTTATAACAGAGGTAGGGGAATATCTGACCTTCTCTATTTTTATAACAGAAGTAGGGGAATATCTGACCTCCTTTGTTGTTATAGCAGAGGTAGGGGAATATCTGACCTCCTCTGTTGTTATAACAGAGGTAGGGGTATATCTGACCTCCTCTATTGTTATAACAGAGGTAGGGCAATATCTGACCTCCTCAGCTGTTATAACAGAGGTAGGGGAATATCTGACCTCCTCTATTGTTATAACAGAGGTAGGGGAATATCTGACCTACTCGGTTGTTATAACAGAGGTAGGGGAATATCTGACCTCCTCTGTTGTTATAACAGAGGTAGGGGAATATCTGACCTCCTCAGTTGTTATAACAGAGGTAGGGGAATATCTGACCTCCTCTATTGTTATAACAGAGGTAGGGGAATATCTGACCTCCTCAGTTGTTATAACAGAGGTAGGGGAATATCTGACCTCCTCAGTTGTTATAACAGAGGTAGGGGAATATCTGACCTCCTCTATTGTTATAACAGAAATAGGGGAATATCTGACCTCCTCTGTTGTTATAACAGAGGTAGGGGAATATCTGACCTCCTCAGTTGTTATAACAACCCTATGATCTCTTGGAAGAACAGCTCAGGTGTAGCACTCACCCTCCGAATAATCTACAACATGGTTGGATCAATGTCTTACCTCCTCCATTCTTATAACACACGTAAAGGAACTGTCACGTACTGGCTTAGATGTTGGGCTGATAGTCGCTGGACCAACTGTCACGTAATGGTTTAGATGTTGGGCTGATAGTCGCTGGACCAACTGTCACGTAATGGCTTAGATGTTAGGCTGATAGTCGCTGGACCAACTGTCACGTAATGGCTTAGATGTTGGGCTGATAGTCGCTGGACCAACTGTCACGTAATGGTTTAGATGTTGGGTTGATAGTCGCTGGACCAACTGTCACGTAATGGTTTAGATGTTGGGCTGATAGTCGCTGGACCAACTGTCACGTAATGGCTTAGATGTTGGGTTGATAGTCGCTGAACCAACTGTCACGTAATGGCTTAGATGTTGGGCTGATAGTCGCTGGACCAACTGTCACGTAATGGCTTAGATGTTGGGCTGATAGTCGCTGGACCAACTGTCACGTAATGGCTTAGATGTTGGGCTGATAGTCGCTGGACCAACTGTCACGTAATGGCTTAGATGTTGGGCTGATAGTCGCTGGACCAACTGTCACGTAATGGTTTAGATGTTGGGCTGATAGTCGCTGGACCAACTGTCACGTAATGGCTTAGATGTTGGGCTGATAGTCGCTGAACCAACTGTCACGTAATGGCTTAGATGTTGGGTTGATAGTCGCTGAACCAACTGTCACGTAATGGCTTAGATGTTGGGCTGATAGTCGCTGGACCAACTGTCACGTAATGGCTGATAGTCGCTGGACCAACTGTCACGTAATGGCTTAGATGTTGGGTTGATAGTCGCTGGACCAACTGTCACGTAATGGTTTAGATGTTGGGTTGATAGTCGCTGGACCAACTGTCACGTAATGGTTTAGATGTTGGGCTGATAGTCGCTGGACCAACTGTCACGTAATGGCTTAGATGTTGGGCTGATAGTCGCTGGACCAACTGTCACGTAATGGCTTAGATGTTGGGCTGATAGTCGCTGGACCAACTGTCACGTAATGGCTTAGATGTTGGGCTGATAGTCGCTGGACCAACTGTCACGTAATGGTTTAGATGTTGGGCTGATAGTCGCTGGACCAACTGTCACGTAATGGCTTAGATGTTGGGCTGATAGTCGCTGGACCAACTGTCACGTAATGGCTTAGATGTTGGGCTGATAGTCGCTGGACCAACTGTCACGTAATGGCTCAGATGTTGGGCTGATAGTCGCTGGACCAACTGTCACGTAATGGCTCAGATGTTGGGCTGATAGTCGCTGGACCAACTGTCACGTAATGGTTTAGATGTTGGGCTGATAGTCGCTGGACCAACTGTCACGTAATGGTTTAGATGTTGGGCTGATAGTCGCTGGACCAACTGTCACGTAATGGTTTAGATGTTGGGCTGATAGTCGCTGGACCAACTGTCACGTAATGGTTTAGATGTTGGGCTGATAGTCGCTGGACCAACTGTCACGTAATGGCTTAGATGTTGGGCTGATAGTCGCTGGACCAACTGTCACGTAATGGTTTAGATGTTGGGCTGATAGTCGCTGGACCAACTGTCACGTAATGGCTTAGATGTTGGGTTGATAGTCGCTGGACCAACTGTCACGTAATGGTTTAGATGTTGGGTTGATAGTCGCTGGACCAACTGTCACGTAATGGTTTAGATGTTGGGTTGATAGTCGCTGGACCAACTGTCACGTAATGGCTTAGATGTTGGGCTGATAGTCGCTGGACCAACTGTCACGTAATGGTTTAGATGTTGGGTTGATAGTCGCTGGACCAACTGTCACGTAATGGCTTAGATGTTGGGCTGATAGTCGCTGGACCAACTGTCACGTAATGGCTTAGATGTTGGGCTGATAGTCGCTGGACCAACTGTCACGTAATGGCTTAGATGTTGGGCTGATAGTCGCTGGACCAACTGTCACGTAATGGCTTAGATGTTGGGCTGATAGTCGCTGGACCAACTGTCACGTAATGGCTCAGATGTTGGGCTGATAGTCGCTGGACCAACTGTCACGTAATGGCTTAGATGTTGGGCTGATAGTCGCTGGACCAACTGTCACGTAATGGCTTAGATGTTGGGCTGATAGTCGCTGGACCAACTGTCACGTAATGGCTCAGATGTTGGGTTGATAGTCGCTGGACCAACTGTCACGTAATGGCTTAGATGTTGGGCTGATAGTCGCTGGACCAACTGTCACGTAATGGTTTAGATGTTGGGCTGATAGTCGCTGGACCAACTGTCACGTAATGGCTTAGATGTTGGGCTGATAGTCGCTGGACCAACTGTCACGTAATGGCTTAGATGTTGGGCTGATAGTCGCTGGACCAACTGTCACGTAATGGCTTAGATGTTGGGCTGATAGTCGCTGGACCAACTGTCACGTAATGGTTAAGATGTTGGGCTGATAGTCGCTGGACCAACTGTCACGTAATGGCTCAGATGTTGGGCTGATAGTCGCTGGACCCAGGTTCCAGTCCCAGTCAAGGCGAACCTCCAAATGTGCTATAATACAGTAGAATATCTTACCTCGGCCTCCCGGGTGGCGCAGTGGTCTAGAGCAACAGGTAGAGGTAGACTCTGCGCCACCAGAGTCTCTGGGTTCGCGCCCAGGCTCTGTCGCAGCCGGCCGCGACCGGGAGGTCCGTGGGGCGACGCACAATTGGCCTAGTGTCGTCCGGGTTAGGGAGGGTTTGGCCGGTAGGGATATCCTCATCGCGCTCCAGCGACTCCTGTGGCGGGCCGGGCGCAGTGCGCGCTAACCAAGGGGGCCAGGTGCACGGTGTTTCCTCCGACACATTGGTGCGGCTGGCTTCCGGGTTGGAGGCGCGCTGTGTTAAGAAGCAGTGCGGCTTGGTTGGGTTGTGCTTCGGAGGACGCATGGCTTTCGACCTTCGTCTCTCCCGAGCCCGTACGGGAGTTGTAGCGATGAGACAAGATTGAAATTACTAGCGATTGGATACCACGAAAATTGGGGAGAAAAGGGGGTAAAATTTAAAAAATAAAAAATAAAAAATAAAAAAGAATATCTTACCTCCTCCATTCTTGTAACACAGGTAGGGGAAGCGCCACACGTTTCCCAGCCCTATGATCTCTCCGGCCACCGACAGGACAAACTCAATCTTGTTGTTCCAGTGGCCCCTCTCGTTGACCGGCTTCTTGTCATTGGCTGACTCGAAGTCCAGGGCGTCCTCTGGTTTGCCATTGATTACTGAGACTTTCTTCTCGCCTGTCATGGCGCTGCAACAGCCTGAAATGAAAGAAATCGATTACACTCCTTCAATTAGATTTAACCTCTGGTTTAAGGCTAAACTGTGAGATTTTGATTTTGAAGCATGTTGATGAGGCAGTTGAGAGAGGCGGCCCGGGGACAGGGTAGAGTAAAGGAGAGTAGAGTTAGAGTAGAGTAGAGCAGAGTTAGAGTAGAGGTAGAGTACAATTATAGTAGAGTAGAGCAGAGTTAAAGTAGAGTAAAGGTAGAGTAGAGTAGAGTAAGGGGAGAGTAGACTAGAGTAGACTAGAGTTAGGGTAGAGTAGACTAGAGTTAGGGTAGAGTAGAGTAGAGTAGAGTAGAGTAGACTAGAGTTAGGGTAGAGTAGACTAGAGTTAGGGTAGAGTAGAGTAGAGTAGAGTAGAGTGGAGTAGAGTAGAGTAGAGTAGAGTTAGAGTAGAGTAGAGTAAAGGTAGAGTAGAGTAGAGTTAGAGTAGAGTAAAGGTGGAGTAGAGTAGAGGTAGAGTAGATTAGAGTTAGAGTAGAGTTAGAGTAGAGTAGAGTTAGAGTAGAGTAAAGGTGGAGTAGAGTAGAGTAGAGTTAGGGTAGAGTAGAGTAGAGTAGAGTAGAGTAGAGTAGAGTAGAGTAGAGTTAGAGTAGAGTAGAGTAAAGGTAGAGTAGAGTAGAGTTAGAGTAGAGTAAAGGTGGAGTAGAGTAGAGGTAGAGTAGAGTAGAGTTAGAGTAGAGTTAGAGTAGAGTAAAGGTAGAGTAGAGTTAGAGTAGAGTAAAGGTGGAGTAGAGTAGAGTAGAGTTAGAGTAGAGTAGAGTTAGAGTAGAGTTAGAGTAGAGTTAGAGTAGAGTAGAGTAGAGTTAGAGTAGAGTAGAGTTAGAGTAGAGTTAGAGTAGAGTAAAGGTGGAGTAGAGTAGAGTAGAGTTAGAGTAGAGTTAGAGTAGAGTAGAGTAGAGTAGAGTTAGAGTAGAGTAAAGGTGGAGTAGAGTAGAGTAGAGTTAGAGTAGAGTTAGAGTAGAGTAGAGTTAGAGTAGAGTAGAGTAGAGTTAGAGTAGAGTAAAGGTAGAGTAGAGTAGAGTTAGAGTAGAGTTAGAGTAGAGTAAAGGTGGAGAAGAGTAGAGTTAGAGTAGAGTTAGAGTAGAGTAAAGGTGGAGTAGAGTAGAGTTAGAGTAGAGTTAGAGTAGAGTAGAGTAGAGTTAGAGTAGAGTAGAGTAGAGTTAGAGTAGAGTTAGAGTAGAGTAAAGGTAGAGTAGAGTAGAGCTAGAGTAGAGTTAGAGTAGAGTAAAGGTAGAGTAGAGTAAAGGTAGAGTTAGAGTAGAGTAAAGGCAGAGTAGAGTAGAGTATAGTTAGAGTAGAGTTAGAGTTAGAGTAGAGTAAAGGTTGAGTAGAGTTAGAGTAGAGTTAGAGTAGAGTAAAGGTAGAATAGAGTATAGTTAGAGTAGAGTTAGAGTAGAGTAAAGGTAGAGTAGAGTAGAGTTGGAGTAGAGTTAGAGTAGAGTAAAGGTAGAGTAGAGTAGAGTTAGAGTAGAGTTAGAGTAGAGTAAAGGTAGAGTAGAGTTAGAGTAGAGTAAAGGTAGAGTAGAGTTAGAGTAGAGTACAGTTAGAGTAGAGTAGAGTAGAGTTAGAGTAGAGTAAATGTAGAGTAGAGTTAGAGTAGAGTAGAGTTAGAGTAGAGTAGAGTAGAGTAGAGTAAATGTAGAGTACAGTTAGAGTAGAGTTAGAGTAGAGTTAGAGTAAATGTAGAGTAGAGTAGAGTAGAGTTAGAGTAGAGTTAGAGTAAATGTAGAGTAGAGTAGAGTAAAGGTAGAGTAGAGTTAGAGTAGAGTTGGAGTAGAGTTAGAGTAAATGTAGAGTTAGAGTAGAGTAGAGTTAGAGTAGAGTAGAGTAGAGTTAGAGTAGAGTTGGAGTAGAGTTAGAGTAAATGTAGAGTTAGAGTAGAGTAGAGTTAGAGTAGAGTTAGAGTAAATGTAGAGTAGAGTAGAGTAGAGTAAAGGTAGAGTAGAGATAGAATAGAGTTGAAGTAGAGTTAGAGTAGAGTAGAGTAGAGTAGAGTTAGAGTAGAGTTAGAGTAGAGTTTAGAGTTAGAGTAGAGTAGAGTAAAGGTAGAGTAGAGTTAGCGTAGAGTTAGAGTAGAGTTAGAGTAGAGTAGAGTAGAGTAGAGTTAGAGTAGAGTAGAGTTAGAGTAGAGTAGAGTAAAGGTAGTGTAGAGTTAGAGTAGAGTATAGTAGAGTTAGAGTAGAGTTAGAGTAGAGTAGAGTAGAGTTAGAGTAGAGTAGAGTAAAGGTAGAGTAGAGTAGAGTAAAGGTAGAGTAGAGTTAGCGTAGAGTTAGAGTAGAGTTAGAGTAGAGTTAGAGTAAATGTAGAGTTAGAATTATAGTAGAGTTAGAGTAGAGTTAGAGTAAATGTAGAGTAGAGTAGAGTAGAGTTAGAGTAAATGTAGAGTTAGAGTAGAGTAGAGCAGAGTTAGAGTAGAGGTAGAGTACATTTATAGTAGAGTAGAGTAGAGCAGAGTTAAAGTAGAGTAAAGGTAGAGTAGAGTAGAGTAAGGGTAGAGTAGACTAGAGTAGACTAGAGTTAGGGTAGAGTAGACTAGAGTTAGGGTAGAGTAGAGTAGAGTAGAGTAGAGTAGAGTAGACTAGAGTTAGGGTAGAGTAGACTAGAGTTAGGGTAGAGTAGAGTAGAGTAGAGTAGAGTAGAGTTAGAGTAGAGTAGAGTAGAGTAAAGGTAGAGTAGAGTAGAGTTAGAGTAGAGTAAAGGTGGAGTAGAGTAGATGTAGAGTAGAGTAGAGTTAGAGTAGAGTAAAGGTGGAGTAGAGTAGAGTAGAGTTAGAGTAGAGTTAGAGTAGAGTAGAGTAGAGTTAGAGTAGAGTAGAGTTAGAGTAGAGTTAGAGTAGAGTAAAGGTAGAGTAGAGTTAGAGTAGAGTAAAGGTGGAGTAGAGTAGAGTAGAGTTAGAGTAGAGTTAGAGTAGAGTAGAGTAGAGTTAGAGTAGCGTTAGAGTAGCGTTAGAGAAGAGTAGAGTTAGAGTAGAGTTAGAGTAGAGTAAAGGTGGAGTAGAGTAGAGTTAGAGTAGAGTAGAGTAGATTTAGAGTAGAGGTAGAGTTAGAGTAGAGTAGAGTAGAGTAGAGTTAGAGTAGAGTTAGAGTAGAGTAAAGGTAGAGTAGAGTAGAGTTAGAGTAGAGTTCGAGTAGAGTAAAGGTGGAGAAGAGTAGAGTAGAGTTAGAGTAGAGTTAGAGTACAGTAGAGTAGAGTTAGAGTAGAGTAGAGTAGAGTTAGAGTAGAGTTAGAGTAGAGTAAAGGTAGAGTAGAGTAGAGTTAGAGTAGAGTAAAGGTAGAGTAGAGTAAAGGTAGAGTCAGAGTAGAGTAAAGGCAGAGTAGAGTAGAGTTAGAGTAGAGTAGAGTTAGAGTTAGAGTAGAGTAAAGGCAGAGTAGAGTAGAGTAGAGTAGAGTTAGAGTAGAGTAGAGTTAGAGTTAGAGTAGAGTAAAGGTAGAGTAGAGTTAGAGTAGAGTTAGAGTAGAGTAAAGGTAGAGTAGAGTATAGTTAGAGTAGAGTTAGAGTAGAGTAAAGGTAGAGTAGAGTAGAGTTGGAGTAGAGTTAGAGTAGAGTAAAGGTAGAGTAGAGTAGAGTTAGAGTAGAGTAAAGGTAGAGTAGAGTAGAGTTAGAGTAGAGTACAGTTCGAGTAGAGTAGAGTAGAGTTAGAGTAGAGTAAATGTAGAGTAGAGTTAGAGTAGAGTAGAGTAGAGTAGAGTAGAGTATAGTAAATGTAGAGTAGAGTAGAGTTAGAGTAGAGTTAGAGTAAATGTAGAGTAGAGTAGAGTAGAGTAAAGGTAGAGTAGAGTTAGAGTAGAGTTGGAGTAGAGTTAGAGTAAATGTAGAGTAGAGTAGAGTAGAGTTAGAGTAGAGTTAGAGTAGAGTAGAGTTAGAGTAGAGTAGAGTAAAGGTAGAGTAGAGTTAGCGTAGAGTTAGAGTAGAGTTAGAGTAGAGTAAAGGTAGAGTAGAGTAGAGTAGAGGTAGAGTAGAGTTAGAGTAGAGTAAAGGTAGAGTAGAGTAGAGTAAAGGTAGAGTAGAGTAGAGTAGAGTAGAGTAGAGTAGAGTAGTGTAGTGTAGAGTAGAGTTAGCGTAGAGTTAGAGTAGAGTTAGAGTAGAGTAGAGTAGAGTAGAGTTAGAGTAGAGTAAAGTTAGAGTATAGTAGAGTAAAGGTAGTGTAGAGTTAGAGTAGAGTAGAGTAGAGTTAGAGTAGAGTAGAGTAGAGTTAGAGTAGAGTAGAGTAAAGGTAGAGTAGAGTAAAGGTAGAGTAGAGTTAGAGTAGAGTTAGAGTAGAGTTAGAGTAAATGTAGAGTTAGAGTTATAGTAGAGTTAGAGTAGAGTTAGAGTAAATGTAGAGTAGAGTAGAGTAGAGTTGGAGTAAATGTAGAGTTAGAGTAGAGTAGAGCAGAGTTAGAGTAGAGGTAGAGTACATTTATAGTAGAGTAGAGTAGAGCAGAGTTAAAGTAGAGTAAAGGTAGAGTAGAGTAGAGTAAGGGTAGAGTAGACTAGAGTAGACTAGAGTTAGGGTAGAGTAGACTAGAGTTAGGGTAGAGTAGAGTAGAGTAGAGTAGAGTAGAGTAGAGTAGAGTTAGAGTAGAGTAGAGTAAAGGTAGAGTAGAGTAGAGTTAGAGTAGAGTAAAGGTGGAGTAGAGTAGAGGTAGAGTAGAGTAGAGTTAGGGTAGAGTAGAGTAGAGTAGAGTAGAGTAGAGTAGAGTAGAGTTAGGGTAGAGTAGACTAGAGTTAGGGTAGAGTAGAGTAGAGTAGAGTAGAGTAGAGCAGAGTAGAGTAGAGTTAGAGTAGAGTAGAGTAAAGGTAGAGTAGAGTAGAGTTAGAGTAGAGTAAAGGTGGAGTAGAGTAGAGGTAGAGTAGAGTAGAGTTAGAGTAGAGTTAGAGTAGAGTAAAGGTGGAGTAGAGTAGAGTAGAGTAGAGTAGAGTTAGAGTAGAGTTAGAGTAGAGTTAGAGTAGAGTAGAGTTAGAGTAGAGTTAGAGTAGAGTAAAGGTAGAGTAGAGTTAGAGTAGAGTAAAGGTGGAGTAGAGTAGAGTAGAGTTAGAGTAGAGTTAGAGTAGAGTTAGAGTAGCGTTAGAGTAGAGTTAGAGTAGAGTAGAGTAGACTTAGAGTAGAGTTAGAGTAGAGTTAGAGTAGAGTAGAGTTAGAGTAGAGTAGAGTAAAGGTAGAGTAGAGTTAGCGTAGAGTTAGAGTAGAGTTAGAGTAGAGTAGAGTAGAGTTAGAGTAAAGTTAGAGTATAGTAGAGTAAAGGTAGTGTAGAGTTAGAGTAGAGTAGAGTAGAGTTAGAGTAGAGTAGAGTAGAGTTAGAGTAGAGTAGAGTAAAGGTAGAGTAGAGTAGAGTAGAGTAGAGTAGAGTAGAGTAGAGTAAAGGTAGAGTAGAGTTAGCGTAGAGTTAGAGTAGAGTTAGAGTAAATGTAGAGTTAGAGTTATAGTAGAGTTAGAGTAGAGTTAGAGTAAATGTAGAGTAGAGTAGAGTAGAGTTGGAGTAAATGTAGAGTTAGAGTAGAGTAGAGCAGAGTTAGAGTAGAGGTAGAGTACATTTATAGTAGAGTAGAGTAGAGCAGAGTTAAAGTAGAGTAAAGGTAGAGTAGAGTAAGGGTAGAGTAGACTAGAGTAGACTAGAGTTAGGGTAGAGTAGACTAGAGTTAGGGTAGAGTAGAGTAGAGTAGAGTAGAGTAGAGTAGAGTAGAGTAGAGTAGAGTAGAGTAAAGGTAGAGTAGAGTAGAGTTAGAGTAGAGTAAAGGTGGAGTAGAGTAGAGGTAGAGTAGAGTAGAGTTAGGGTAGAGTAGAGTAGAGTAGAGTAGAGTAGAGTAGAGTAGAGTTAGGGTAGAGTAGACTAGAGTTAGGGTAGAGTAGAGTAGAGTAGAGTAGAGTAGAGTAGAGTAGAGTTAGAGTAGAGTAGAGTAAAGGTAGAGTAGAGTTAGAGTAGAGTAAAGGTGGAGTAGAGTAGAGGTAGAGTAGAGTAGAGTTAGAGTAGAGTTAGAGTAGAGTAAAGGTGGAGTAGAGTAGAGTAGAGTTAGAGTAGAGTTAGAGTAGAGTAGAGTTAGAGTAGAGTTAGAGTAGAGTAGAGTTAGAGTAGAGTTAGAGTAGAGTTAGAGTAGAGTAAAGGTAGAGTAGAGTTAGAGTAGAGTAAAGGTGGAGTAGAGTAGAGTAGAGTTAGAGTAGAGTTAGAGTAGAGTTAGAGTAGCGTTAGAGTAGAGTTAGAGTAGAGTAGAGTAGACTTCGAGTAGAGTTAGAGTAGAGTTAGAGTAGAGTAAAGGTGGAGTAGAGTAGAGTAGAGTTAGAGTAGAGTTAGAGTAGAGTAGAGTAGATTTAGAGTAGAGTTAGAGTAGAGTTAGAGTAGAGTAGAGTAGAGTTAGAGTAGAGTTAGAGTAGAGTAAAGGTAGAGTAGAGTAGAGTTAGAGTAGAGTAAAGGTGGAGAAGAGTAGAGTTAGAGTAGAGTTAGAGTAGAGTAAAGGTGGAGTAGAGTAGAGTAGAGTTAGAGTAGAGTTAGAGTAGAGTAGAGTAGAGTTAGAGTAGAGTAGAGTAGAGTTAGAGTAGAGTTAGAGTAG